>NC_132880.1:163509-196009 GCF_030463535.1 Salminus brasiliensis
CAGCGCCAGTTACAGTAACAGTAACAGGGTCAGTAACAGCGTCAGTTACAGTAACAGCGTCAGTTACAGTAACAGCGCCAGTTACAGTAACAGCGCCAGTTACAGTAACAGGGTCAGTAACAGCGCCAGTTACAGTAACAGGGTCAGTAACAGGGTCAGTTACAGGGTCAGTGGCAGCACTAAGGCTACTTCTCAGACTGGCCTGCAGACCCACTGCCGGACACACACCGGACACCTCTAGTCAGAGCGGTCAGCCAGGCGCTACCCGACCACACCAGAATCCTGTCCGCTTACCGTCGATGTCCCCCAGGGTGAACTCGTCTCCCAGTTCGGACAGGGTCGGGTCCATGTTCTCCATGGCTGACAGGTACTCTCCGCCGTCCATCCTCGCGATCTCCCCGTTTCCGGCGTCTCCCCGGGCGGGCACAGCAGCAGGGGAGGAGTGTGTGTGTGTGTGTGTGTGTGTGTGTGTGAGGTGTGTGTGTGTGAGGTGTGTTTTAATCTCAGAAACGAATCAGAAAACACCCCAGAACACCCCGAACCGAGCCTGGCTGCATCGCTGAGGCGGACCGTCACAGAAGCCCCTCACAAAACAAACGGAGCCATCTTGTTCCACAGCGTTGACGTCATACGCCCCGGGGACGCCTGATTGGCTCGGCCGCGGAGTGAGACCAGGCGACCGCGACCAATCGCAGCGCTCCCCGCTCCGTGGTCTGATAGTACGTCAATGAGCAGAGGCGATAGTTCATTTGAATTCGCCCCGCCCCCGGTGCTGCTCCCGCCCACTGTGGTTTCGCTGAACCAGACTGCTCATGAATATTTACACATGGAGGAGAGGGCTCATGAATATTTACGTTTCGGGGGCGGGGCGAGTCCTCTGCTTTGTTGGTGTTACATCACCGCCTCCTCCAAAACAAACTGAATCCTCAATAACACACACACACACACACACACACACTCACACACACACACACACACACACTCACACACACACACTCACACACAGCCCCAGAGACACACACACACACTCACACACTCACACACACACACACACACACTCACACACACACACACAGCCCCAGAGACACACACACACACACACACCAGCGTTGTGAGTAATGAGAGTTATACAGGCTAGAGGGTTTATAATGTTGATACTGCAGGTTACTGTTTACAGTGTAATGGTACTTTTATCATATTAGTATTAAATGGTTTTATACAGTAAAATTAGTAAATAATTAACGGAAGTTTATTTGTTTATTATTAGTACAGTTAAGATGGAATCACAGGTATAATAAGTTTACAGTGTTTGTTCTATAATCATTTTTTAATATTTTGAATAGTACTTTTGGTCATATTATAGATTTATTAGATTAATAAGTATATGATATTACATTAAGATGTAAATTCTGTAGGATTGGTGTTATAACAGCTTTAGATCATCATTAGATTTATGATTTTGATCATATGAATATATAATATAAACATTATTAGTTAAAATACTTTACAACATTGTAATGTTATAACAGTAGGTATATAATATTAGTACTAAAGTTATACTGGTATTGTAACTGATTGTAGTAGCACTGTATAATAAGCTATATTGTTTATTATAATATTACAGTAGATTTACACATGTAGTAGGTTTGTAATAACAGTAACCACACAGTACGTTAACGGTTATTTGGCTAACAGTACTTCGGGTTATAGAACAGGTTTAGAGGACATAAATAAAGGTGGGATTCTGTAGGAGTAGTATAACAGGGTTAGATCATCAGTAGGTTTATAATATTAAAGTATAATGACTGATAACTTTTCATTAGCTAGCGTCAATCACGCGCAGCACATCCTATTAGGACCTGTGTGTTTAATGCATGGTAATAAACACTATAATAAGCCCTGAGTGTGTGTGTGTGTGTGTGTGTGTCATCACATGGCCATATAAAATAATGAGGGTAAATATCCTTCCATTATCTAAACTGTGAGTGGCTGAACACCCACCCCTGCTGGTGTGGGGCGTGTATGATAAGGGCGGGAGGAGGATGTGGTAATAGGAACAGTAATAATGGGCAGTAGGGTGACAGTGGGCGGCAGCAGAATGTCCTCCTCATCAGAACACACTCCATCACACCGACACGTCCAGAGAAAGCAGGCTTTATTGAGTTCAAGTCAGCAGACAGATCCTGCAGAGGCTAACACACACACACACACACACACACACACACACTACAACCCCCCAGCCCACCCCCATCTGAGTGATGGGACGCCTCCTCGGTACAGCACACCCCACAGTGCTCTGAACACCAGCACATCAGCATCTGCGCACATCTGGCCACCACCCCAGTGCTCTACACCGCTCTCCCACAGCAAACTACACCAGACGTGTCTTACCTGATCAACTGAATCTGAGAAAGAGGAAAATTCAGGATGAGAAAGTAGAAGTTTCCCAACTATCTCTACTGTTCAGTGGAGGTGAATGGAAGGAGGCATCGGTCGCCATGACTACAACACAGATACAGCCCATAATTTATCTCCTATCCAAACCCGCCAGTGCAGCTACACGAGTTTTATTTGGAATGATGATGATGATGATGATGATGATGAAGGTAAAATAGTGGAGAATCTGAACTAATGCAGTTCTCTTTAGGGACTACTTTCTGTAGCTGCACTACACCCTGCAGCATGTATCCCTCCACCATTTTAATGATCTGGTTCTAAAAGCAGGTTCTAGAGCCGAACTCTTCTCAGAACTCTGGTAGAACCGTGTCTCAGGCATCAGGCAGCGTCTTCATCACCATTAGGTGAAGAACTTTCTGTGAGGAGCTTTTATTAGAGCTTCAGACGTCTGCTTCCCTTCACCTCCACTGTAGAACCACAGCTCTGACTGGGGGAGCTTATCTAGAACCTCCACTGTAGAACCACAGCTCTGACTGGGGGAGCTTATCTAGAACCTCCACTGTAGAACCACAGCTCTGACTGGGGGAGCTTATCTAGAACCTCCACTGTAGAACCACAGCTCTGACTGGAGGAGCTTATCTAGAACCGAGCGTTTCACACCAAACCCCACCCCCCCAATCTGAGTGAGTCTGTTCATGTGAAGTGTTTAGTATGTAGAGAACTCTTTGGTGGAAATTTGGTGGAACTGCCCTTCATGTCTCTGAATACGTGAGTACTGAACTGGTGGGAACGCACGTCTCTGTTAGTTCCAGCATAAGCAGCTCCAGGATTAACGGAACCCAGGTGAAGGGGTCTAATCCTCCAGGACTGAGGTTTAGGAGGGGTTGGGAGCACTGAGGACTAAGCTGCAGTTTCAGACAGTGGACCATCTCCACTCTAAGTGCTCCAAGGCTACAGCTATTAGCACAGTCCCTCATTTGTTCCAGTAGATCTCGTAGGAGTGTCTCTCCGTGTTTCCAGTAGCGGACCGAACCTTCTCCTTCACCACCTTCACCACCAGCCCTCCAGCCACCACGATTCCCGCTGCCGCCTTCCCGATCTCCGTCACCGCCGTCAGGATCCGCGCTGTCGTTCCCACCGTGTTCAGAGCACCTGTTAACCCGCTATTAGCGGCTAAAGCACTCTGACCGCTGCAGGCGGCGCCCCCTACTGCCTGCACTGCGCCCCCGCTGGCTACAGCCTGCGATGTGGCCAGAGCACCCCCTACTGCCTCCACAGTAGCACCCCCAGTGGCTACAGCCTGCGGTGCAGCGACAGCTGTAGCATTAGCAATGCTAACCACTCCTCCTGCTGCGGCTTCGGCTCCGGTTAGCGCGGCCCCGCCCTCGAGCATCGCCCCCATAACCGCCCCTGCCCCCAAAGTCCCACCAACTCCTGCCGCTACACCCACCACTGTAGCTCCCACCGTGCCAACCTGCCCCAGGGCTTCCAGTGCTGCCTCCCCAGGCCCTGCTGCTTCAGCCCCAGCCAAGGCCCCCACTGATCCCCCCAGAAGCCCCCCGGTAGCAGCCCCCACGGCTACCGCTGTTTTCCCTGTTGCTGCCGCCATGATCGCACCAAGAGCCTTACCCACCCCACTCCCTGCCACGGACACCCCAGCAAACTGCCCCGCGACCAGCCCCACCGAATTGCCCACCATGGAGGCTCCAGCTGCCATAGCCAGAGGAGCAGCAGCTCCAAAAACGGCCCCCACCGCCATGCCTGTTGCCCCGGCCGCCACCAACACCTTCACCTGGTCCAGAACCTTCTGAGACAGAGCTGCCTCCCTGCGGAAGCGGCTAACGGCTAACCGGAGCGAGTGACGCCTGCTTCCTCTCCTCCCCTCTCTCTCCCACCACTTCTCCTGAATCAACCCCCACCCTTCACTCCTCCTCACGTCCCTCCCCCTCTCCTCCACCTCCTCATCCCGTCTTCCCTCCACCTCCCTCCTTCTCAGCCCCTGCTCCAGGTCAGTCCGTCTTCTTTTAGCTAAAGCCGACCCTCCATCCGCTCTATCCTCCTGCTCCACCGCCTCCTCTCCCTCTCCGTCTCCTCGCTCTCTCATCAGCCTCTCCTGCTCTTCTCGGATGGCGAGCTCGGCCTGCTGGAACATGGCGCTGGTGTAGAACCGCCCCCTGTTCTCCTCCACCATCTTCTCCACTTTCTGCAGTAGCGCCGCCACCTTTACAAACACAGAACATCACAACACCTGATGCCTGAAATTTCACAATTGCACAACTTCTATAATGTAACAATGTAAACCATTTGAGGGTGGAGCTAAACTACGGTAGACTAAATGGGTGGAGCTAAACTACGGTAGACTAAATGGGTGGAGCTAAACTACGGTAGACTAAATGGGCATAATGAATGAATGAATGAATGACTGTAGCTACCTGTGATCTGTTTCTTGGTTCCTTGTTGTTTAGGACGTGACAGCGCCCCCCGCAGGTGTGCAGCAGAGCTCTCAGCTCCTCAGGAACTTCTTCCTGACCCAGAAACCCTTCTATCCCACCTCCACTCTCCTCCAGGTCATCTCCACGGGTGAAGAGCACCAGTGTGTGGCGCTGTAGAGCCATTTCCCCAAACACCTGGAGCATCTCTTGGGCAGCTCGGTTCTCATCCTCCGTGTAGCGGCCAAGCGGGACCACCAGCAGGAAGGCGTGGGGGCCGGGAGCGCTCAGCGTCACACACTTAGCGATTTCAGCGTGAACTAGAGCTGCAGCGACACACAGACACCATCATCAACATCATTGAGAACGCTCAACAGGGTGGAGGTTTTTGAGAGCGCTCTACAGGGTGGAGGTTTTTGAGAACGCTCTACAGGGTGGAGGTTTTTGAGAGCGCTCTACAGGGTGGAGGTTTTTGAGAGCGCTCTACAGGGTGGAGGTTTTTGAGAGCGCTCTACAGGGTGGAGGTTTTTGAGAACGCTCTACAGGGTGGAGGTTTTTGAGAACGCTCTACAGGGTGGAGGTTTTTGAGAGCGCTCTACAGGGTGGAGGTTTTTGAGAGCGCTCTACAGGGTGGAGGTTTTTGAGAACGCTCTACAGGGTGGAGGTTTTTGAGAACGCTCTACAGGGTGGAGGTTTTTGAGAGCGCTCTACAGGGTGGAGGTTTTTAAGAACGCTCTCCTGGTTGGAGGTTTTTAAGAACGCTGTCCTGGTTGGAGGTTTTTAAGAACGCTCTCCTGGTTGGAGGTTTTTAAGGTTCTGTGATTGGTTCAATGGCTCATTTGCATAACGTAAACAATACACTGTGCACCCCTGCTGTGGAACCTACCTGCGTCCAGGCGAGTGTCTCCAAATCCCGGCATGTCCACCACCACCACCCTCTTCCTCCTGCTGAAACCTTCATCACCACCCTCCTCATCCTCAAGCAGTTCGGCGCTGGCCTGCTCGCACACCCGCGTCACCGAGCCCGGCCTGAGCTCAGACAGGAACTGACGTCGCCCCAGGATGGTGTTTCCCGACGCGCTCTTCCCGGAGCCGGTCCGGCCAATCAGCACGAGCCTGAGCTCCTCGTCTCTCTCCCCATGACTCTCGGCCTCGCTCTCTCGGTCATCTCCAGGACAAAGTGAAGATACAAATATAAACTCTTTATTTGGGTTTTTAGAGAAATTATACAGATGATGTGATTATATATTATTTTATAATCTATAAAAACTGTTCTATTATCTATTTAAATATGTGAATTCATTTTTCAGATGATTTGCCAGCGCTGTGTTGGGGTTTGTGCCCTTTTCCACAGTGGTCAGGAACATTCCCTGCTAAAATAGGGAACACCCACAGGGATTTGGTGCTCTAAAGGCCGGTTTAACTGCATTACTTTGTGCCTTAACAGCAGTTATTTATATTTATAACATTGTCTAAATCTTATGGATGTATTTAGGTGTTAATAATAACTAATTATTAATATACTAGTTAATAATTAATCATTAAATTTGCATAATACTGAGTGACACCGGAATTTTCCGTTCCACCTTAAATAGTGCTGCAGTGAATAGTGCAGCCGGAGGCGCCAGAATGTCGCTGCAGCACTATTTAAGGTGGAACGGAAAATTCGAGCAAAATCCCAACTTTGTCGTTTTTAACGTATTTTAACAGCTAGATTATATACTAAATACGATTAATATCGGCCTTAAATATTTTTACATATCTATAAACCCTAACATTTATCCGTTTTCCACCCAATTATACTTTGAAATCTGCCTAAAATCGCTAACATTAGCACTTTAGCACTGCAGCACACACACAGTGTCTACAACCTTCACTTTTCTCGCCAAACTACGACTACAAAAATATAAACACACATCTGAAAAGCTAAAATAACACTGCTTACGTCACCCAATACAATAATACACAGCCTTCCGTTAGCCGAACTGGCTAACTTTAGCTATACGGGCTAACTTTAGCTATACGGGCTAACTTTAGCTCTTCACTTCGATGCAGCAGCTTAGATAATTACTGACACTTTAAACATCAGCTACCTGATCCAGCCATGGTGGAGAACTGACCTCACCCCCACATCGGACTGTCCGGGTAGCGGCGGATCACAGCGGGCAGAGCTGCTGCTGCTGCTGTTTCCTCAGTCTGATCAAATGTCACCAAAACACACAGCGCGAACTTTGACTGAGGATTTGGAGCCCCCTGCTGGTCAGATCAGCCACAAACTCACTGGCCACTTTATCAGAAACCCCAACCGCCTTCTTCCACTGACCGGCAGATCACTCCTCTCACTCTGGAGCTGCTTTACTGCAGATCACTCCTCTCACTCTGGAGCTGCTCTACTGCAGATCACTCCACTCTCACTCTGGAGCTGCTCTACTGCAGATCACTCCTCTCTCACTCTGGAGCTGCTCTACTGCAGATCACTCCACTCTCACTCTGGAGCTGCTCTACTGTAGATCACTCCTCTCACTCTGAAGCTGCTCTACTGTAGATCACTCCTCTCACTCTGGAGCTGCTCTACTGCAGATCACTCCACTCTCACTCTGGAGCTGCTCTACTGTAGATCACTCCTCTCACTCTGGAGCTGCTCTACTGCAGATCACTCCACTCTCACTCTGGAGCTGCTCTACTGCAGATCACTCCACTCTCACTCTGGAGCTGCTCTACTGTAGATCACTCCTCTCACTCTGGAGCTGCTCTACTGCAGATCACTCCACTCTCACTCTGGAGCTGCTCTACTGTAGATCACTCCACTCTCACTCTGGAGCTGCTCTACTGCAGATCACTCCACTCTCACTCTGGAGCTGCTCTACTGTAGATCACTCCTCTCACTCTGAAGCTGCTCTACTGTAGATCACTCCTCTCACTCTGGAGCTGCTCTACTGCAGATCACTCCACTCTCACTCTGGAGCTGCTCTACTGTAGATCACTCCACTCTCACTCTGGAGCTGCTCTACTGCAGATCACTCCACTCTCACTCTGAAGCTGCTCTACTGTAGATCACTCCTCTCACTCTGGAGCTGCTCTACTGCAGATCACTCCACTCTCACTCTGGAGCTGCTCTACTGTAGATCACTCCACTCTCACTCTGGAGCTGCTCTACTGCAGATCACTCCACTCTCACTCTGAAGCTGCTCTACTGTAGATCACTCCTCTCACTCTGGAGCTGCTCTACTGTAGATCACTCCTCTCACTCTGAAGCTGCTCTACTGTAGATCACTCCTCTCACTCTGGAGCTGCTCTACTGTAGATCACTCCTCTGATTATTTGATGCTATACAGAACCATGTTTTAAAGGTTCAGTTAAGAACCCCAATGTGAAGAACCGCTGCATTTAAAGAACCATTAAAGAAGCTGTTTTTAAAGGGGCAGTAGTTACACTACTAAATAAGAGCTGTGTTTCGGTTTCGTTTTCTTGCTGGTTTTTAATTGTCATAAAATATCGATTGATATTGATTATGGTTGGATTGTTCCCAGTATTATAAAGAGCCATGATGAACTAAACAGTGTAGGAAATCTGATGATCATCAGTGCACTACAGACATGCACTCTAACGACTTCATCAAGTCTGTACTCTCCAATGCTTAAAGTCCTGATGATGATGATGATGATGGTGATGGTGATGATGGTGGTGGTGATGATGATGATGGTGGTGATGGTGATGGTGATGATGGTGATGGTGATGGTGATGGTGATGATGATGATGATGATGGTGATGATGGTGATGGTGGTGATGATGATGATGATGATGATGATGATGATGGTGGTGATGATGATGGTGGTGGTGGTGATAATGGTGATGATGATGATGATGGTGATGGTGATGATGATGATAATGATGATGATGATGATGATGATGGTGGTGGTGGTGGTGGTGATGATGATGATGATGATGATGATGATGGTGGTGGTGGTGGTGATGATGGTGATGATGGTGATGATAATGATGATGGTGGTGGTGATGATGATGGTGGTGGTGATGATGGTGGTGGTGGTGGTGATGATGGTGATGATGGTGGTGGTGGTGGTGATGATGATGATGATGATGGTGATGATGATGGTGGTGGTGGTGGTGATGATGGTGATGATGATGATGATGATGATGGTTATGATGGTGATGATGATGGTGGTGGGTGATAATGGTGATGATAATGATCATGGTGGTGGTGGTGATGATGATGATGATGATGATAGTGATGATGATGGTGATGATGGTGATGATGATGATGGTGGTGATGATGGTGATGATGGTGATGATGATGGTGATGATGGTGATGATGATGGTGGTGGGTGATAATGGTGATGATGATGATGATGGTGGTGGTGGTGATGATGGTGATGATGATGATGATGATAGTGATGATGATGATGATGGTGATGATGGTGATGATGATGGTGATGATGATGGTGGTGGGTGATAATGGTGATGATGGTGATGATGGTGGTGGTGGTGATGATGGTGATGATTATGAGAGCACACACAAATGCACACACACACAGCTTGTCTAGTCCCTGTTATTGGCTCTGGGTTTAAAGGCAGAATTCGAGTAACAGAACGTGTTGAATGGGGGATTCAGGAGAGACTGATGGAGTTAAACTGGAGTTAAACTGGAACAGGTGTGTTTCTGAGGATTCTGTTAGATCTTCTGTTTCTAATCGCTGGAGATACTCTAATGCTGGTTGCTACAGTAACGTGTCATTTGCATCGCAGGAGGCGGGGTTTACCACAATACGGGTGGGATTAAGCGCCCCCTGAGCCTCAGTGATTACGTGGCTTCGGTGTGAGTCCTCCTACAGTCCAGGTGGGGGCGCTGCAGGTCTATACCTGAGCTTCTTCAGAGACAAACAGCGAAGAGGAGGAAGTTCCCGGTCTGCGGTTTGACTGCAGAGAACCAGGATCTGCTCTGCTGAAGGTAAAGAGCTCTTCTGCACTGTTTACCCTGTTTACCCCCTGTTTACCCCCTGTTTACACTCTGTTTACCCCCTGTTTACCCCCTGTTTACCCCCTGTTTACACTCTGTTTACTCCCTGTTTACTCCCTGTTTACCCCCTGTTTACACTCTGTTTACTCCCTGTTTACTCCCTGTTTACTCCCTGTTTACACTCTGTTTACCCCCTGTTTACTCCCTGTTTACCCCCTGTTTACCCCCTGTTTACCCTCTGTTTACCCCCTGTTTACACCCTGTTTACTCCCTGTTTACCCTCTGTTTACACTCTGTTTACACTCTGTTTACCCCCTGTTTACTCCCTGTTTACCCTCTGTTTACACTCTGTTTACACTCTGTTTACCCCCTGTTTACTCCCTGTTTACCCTCTGTTTACCCCCTGTTTACCCCCTGTTTACACCCTGTTTACTCCCTGTTTACCCCCTGTTTACACCCTGTTTACCCCCTGTTTACTCCCTGTTTACACCCTGTTTACACCCTGTTTACCCCCTGTTTACACTCTGTTTACCCCCTGTTTACCCTCTGTTTACCCTCTGTTTACCCCCTGTTTCTTCCCTGTTTACACCCTGTTTACACCCTGTTTACTCCCTGTTTACCCTCTGTTTACACTCTGTTTACCCCCTGTTTACTCCCTGTTTACACCCTGTTTACCCCCTGTTTACACTCTGTTTACCCCCTGTTTACCCCCTGTTTACCCCCTGTTTCTTCCCTGTTCACTCCCTGTTTACCCTCGGTTTACTTTCTGTTTACACTGTTTACTCTCTGAAAACACTGGAGTAAATTTCCTTGTAGGCTCCATCTCGATAAATCAGCCACATAATTGATGTCTAAACAATCTGAAACATCTTAGAAATTCATTCTGTGACACAACAGCAGTTCTCTGCAAATGCATTCTGGGATATTTGGCTGTCAGAAGTCCAGATGAGTCACCCCCCCCCAATACCTCCACAGGAACACATCTGAGTATTAGACTGTGGCTGGATGTGGAGCAGTGCTCTGTGACTGAAGAAGTTTCACAAGTAAAGACAAGAGCACAGGTTGGGAATCGGCTCATGTCTTCCGTAGATCTGTTCAGGGTTCGGGGATCGAGGAAGGCTGTTTTTAACAGTCTCTCAAAGCACTTCATCACTCAGAGTGCAAACGATGGGTCTGTAGTCCTTTAGGCTTGTGAGTATGGATTATAAGGGATGATGGTTGTGGCTTTAAAGCAGGTTGGGAGTGCAGTCTTGTCCAGGAAGATGTCTTTGAAAGTGTTGTCAGGTTACATCTCTGTCTTGAAATCGTCACATCTGACACAACTGTCTTTTTTGTTTCCTCCTCCAGAATCACCTCCTGTTGCAAGTCTTCTTCCTCTTCCCTACATAGTTCAAATTTACTTCACCAACCCCTCAAGAAACCTCACCAGAACTGCTGTCTTACAATGTTGTCATCAGACGAGGTCAAATGTGAGAATGTGGTGTCTGGAAGCTCCAGCAGTCAGCAGACATTCTTTCTTATTCTCCACAATAACTCCTCGCTCCATCAACCACCAGCATATAAAGGAAAAGAGAGAATTCACCAATGCTCAGACTGTGAGAAGAGTTTTACTGCACAGAGTGATCTCCAAAGACACCAACGCATTCACACTGGAGAGAAACCGTATCAGTGCTCAGACTGTGGGAAGAGTTTTAATCGACAGAGCATTCTCACAAAACACCAGCGCATTCACACGGGAGAGAAGCCCTTCGACTGCTCAGAGTGTGGACACAGTTTTACTGCAGTGAGCGATCTCCAAAGACACCAGCTCATTCACACGGGACAGAAACCCTATTGCTGTTCAGATTGTGGACAGAGCTTTAGAGAAAGTGGAGCCCTGAAAAGACATCAGCGCATTCACACGGGAGAGAAACCCTACCACTGCTCAGACTGTGGGAAGAGTTTCAGAGAGAGTGGCACCCTCAGAAAACACCAGCGCATTCACACCGGAGAGAAGCCCTATCAGTGCTCGGAGTGCGGACAGAGCTTTAATCAGCAGTTTCACCTCACCAAACACCAGAGGACTCACACAGGTGAGAAACCGTATCACTGCTCAGAGTGTGGACAGAATTTTAGTACGAGCGGCACCCTCAAAACACACCAGCTCATTCATACGGGAGAGAAACCGTACCCCTGCTCAGACTGCGGACAGAGCTTTAGAGAGAGTGGTGCTCTCAAAAAACACCAGTGGATTCACACAGGAGCGAAACCCTATCACTGCTCCGAGTGTGGACAGGGTTTTAGGAAGAGCAGTGCCCTCAAAACACACCAGTTCATTCATTTAAAACAGCTCCCTGAACAAGACCTTTAAAGGTGCTATCTGTGGCATCTGGCCTGAAGATCTTTCAGCAGATCCTCTTAAGGCATGTAAGTTGTGAGTTGGTGCTGCCATGGATCGCACCTGTTGTCCCAAAGTCTCCTAAAGGTAAATGGAGCATGTGTATCTAGTCGTCCACACGATGGAGAAGAAAATAGGACATGCATCATAGGAAGTCTCCACTGCTGATGGGAAACCCCCTGCAAACCCTGCTGTTTGGGAGACTGTCTAGTCATCATGGCCATAAACAAAGTGTCTCAGGTCTTCACTCTGCCCATTCCTCCACATCGAATACGTTTGGGCACCCCAATAGATTTGGGTTAGGAAAGACCAGGTTATGCGAAGGTCCTCAAACCAGCAATCCCTTATCCTGGTCAGCAGCCGTGGATTCCAGGTCCTCCAGGTTACCCTTTCCTCCGTGTCCCACACAACGAGTACTAGAACTGACTGTTCAGCTACCGTCTCACACCTTCACATGCAGTTTCCACATCAACTACACAGTTACCTCCACCTGGGAGGAATGATGTAGCTCACTGGTGTGGGGGTGGAGGAATACTGCAGTAATGTGAATATAATATTAATATCGAAACATAATGTGTAAAATATGTCTTTCCATGATTTAATGGTTGATGATGGATGTGTAATTATTACTCATGATGTAGTGTGAGTGATTAAAACACTGATGTTTAGAGTAATGATCAGTGTGGACTGCTGGTGTTCTTAACTGAACTGACTTCTCGGAACATCTTGGAACATCTCGGAACCTGTAATTCCTGTAAACACTCTTAAACATATTTAACAGTGATGAGCCACTGATTTCAAGCTAATGACAGGTAATGTGGTCAGTTCGGAAACCTGATGTGTCAACAACCTGCACTGAATCCCAGGGATAAGCACCTGTCATATACAGTGGCATGCAAAAGTCTGGGCACCCCTAGACTGGATGTGTGTTACTGTGAGTGGTAAGCAGTCCTTTAAGATTTTAAACAAGATTCATTTATTATTTCTGTTAAATTTAATTAATTTACTGTGGGGGAAAAGGAAAGGAGAGCAACTGCAAAAGTTTGGGCACCTGAAGAGATTTGAGCTCTCTGATAACTTACCAGGACCTCAGACCATAATTAGCTTGTCTGGGCTGTGGTTTGTTCACAGTAATCGTTAGCTAGAGGCTTGGTGATGCAAATCTACTCAAACCAATGATCTTAACGATCACCAGCCATGGGCTTCTTTAATCAGTCGTCAATCACTCTGAGAAATGAAACACTGGATGGCCGCAGAGCAGGGCAGCACTAAACAACAGATCAGGGGGTCTCAGGGGGTTTCAGGGGGTTTCAGAGAGCAGGCTGCTCGGTTTGTAGGGGAATCAGGAAGCGCCAGATGAACAGCAGGAAGTCTGAAGGTCACTGTCTTCTGGAGAACTGCTGCTAGTTTTACTAGAAAGGAGAATCAAACTCGGTCTGACTGTAAAAGAGCTTCAGGAAGAATTAGCGGCCTACAGATGGAGCAGTGACCCACTGTTCTGTTCTGCAGTGACCCCTGCACACATACTGTCCTGTAGAGAGTCGGGCTCTACCTGTGCAGGTACTGGAGACTGGGCAGAAAAGGTCTGATGGGTAAAATAGTGGAGACTGGGTTTCCCAGAACACGGTGGGATTATACGGTCTCACTGGTCACGTGGTCAGGTAGTGCCAGTGTGGGTTCTCCTGCGGTCCATGTGGGGGCGCTATAGTTCTGTTACTGTGGTTCTCCAAAGACGACAGAACAGAGAAGAAGATCTAGTCAGACGGAGCTGCTCTGCTGAAGGTAAGGAGCTCTTCTGTTTCCCCTGTTTCCCCTGTCTACCCTCAGTCCTCCAGGTCTGGGCGGATCTGCTTCTCTGGTCGAGTCACATCTTCCCTTTCAGAAAGAGACACTGGGAGGAGATGACCAGCAGCTTGGCCGAGCTCCTTCTCTGTGAACCTCTGTGAGTCAGGATGAGCTGAATGAGTGAATCAATGAATGAATGAATGAATGAACTCGTTTGGAAAGAGTCACTGTCCACAAGTCAGCTGGAGAGGGTTAGTGGGTTTGAGCTCTGTCTTGAATTCTGAAAGGCATACACACACACACACACACACACAGACAGATCAATATACACTATACACACTGTTGTACTGTTCAGTATATGAGTTATTAATATACTGTGAATATTCAGATGTTCCACACAGCAATTTACATATAGGCACTTATAATGGGGGGTGAGGGGGGTGAGGGGGTCTTGGTGGTGGGCAGTTTGACTGGGCTGTTTGTCCCAGTTGTCCCAGTCCCCTCTCTACGTCTCTGCTGCTGAAATGAGAAGCCTGTGATCTTGACTAAGCTTTGTAGCCGTTATAGGGAAATATTATAGGGAAAGCGCTTAACGTGGCTTCATGTATTAAAACCTTTCAGCAGGAGAGAGCTCTTCTGAACAGCAATAGTGAGAGAAATGAGATGTTCTAGGTCACTGTTCTAGTACAGTAAGCCAAGGTAAGTGTGCTAATCAGCAGGAAGTGTTGTGCTGAATGTAGATGTAGTGACGTTTCCTTAGTGAGCTAATATCTGAATATCACTGAGGGTCAGGTCATTTAGGAAGATCATTTCTGAGTATTAAAATGTCCAACGTTTCCAGTGTCCGTCTACCGTCCCTGAGTCTGACCTCGTTTATGCTAGAGCTCCTGATGAGTTTCATTGGCTGTGGTCAGTAAAGCCAAGGTCAAATACACCTATGATTTGAAGTCGTTGCTCGAGAACGTAATCACTGTATTCTTCCTTTAGGTGATTAAATTATTTCGATTGTGGATTTCTGGGTCAAGTCCAGAAAGGTGTTGAACAGATCATTTCAGAGGCTGTTTCAGGGAATTATTATTAGAAATAGGCTTGTAATCTTCACTGACACGTCCTTAATGTTTCCTCCTCCAGAGTCGCCTCCTGTTCAAGTCTTCTGCTGCTCCGAGTGTCCACCTCCCTGCTCAGTCCCACAGTCGTCTCAAGAACCACCACCAGGAGGGCTGTCTCACGATGTTGTCATCAGAAGAGATCAAACGTGAGGACGTGGTGTCCGAAATCTGTGTTACTCTCGACAGTGACTCGTCGCTCGGACAACCGCCAAAAAACGAAAAAGCAAGAAACCACCACTGCCCCGAGTGTGGGAGGAGCTTTACCGCACTGGGTGATCTCCAAAGACACCAGCGCATTCACACAGGAGAGAAGCCGTATCAGTGCTCAGAGTGCGGCATGAGTTTTAGAGCCAGTGGTGCCCTCCGGAGACACCAGCGTACTCACACGGGAGAGAAACCCTACCAGTGCTCAGACTGTGGACAGAGCTTTAGGGAATGTGGTGACCTCAAAAAGCACCAGCGCATTCACACCGGAGTGAAGCCGTACCAGTGCTCGGAGTGTGGGCAGAGTTTTAACCAGAAAGGTACTCTCCAAGCTCACCAGCGCATTCACACTGGAGAGAAGCCCTACCAGTGCTCAGACTGTGGGAAGAGCTTTAATCAGAAAGGTAGTCTGCGAACACACCAGCGCATTCACACAGGAGAGAAGCCGTATCACTGCTCCGAGTGTGGACAGAGCTTTAGAGCCAGTGGGGCCATCACCAGACACCAGCGCATTCACATGGCTGAGAAACCCTTCTTTTGCTCAGACTGTGGAATGAGCTTTACGGTACACAGTGATCTGCAAAAGCACCAGCTCGTTCATACAGGAGAGAAACCCTATCAGTGCCCAGAGTGTGGGCAGAGCTTCAGAGAGAGGGGTACTCTGAAAACACACCAGCGCACTCACACTGGAGAGAAGCCCTATCAGTGCTCGGAGTGCGGGAAGTGTTTTACCACGCAGAGCCATCTCCAGAGACACCAGCGCATTCACACGGGAGAGAAGCCGTATTACTGTTCACAGTGCGGACAGAGCTTCAGAGAGAGCGGCGCCCTCAAAAAACACCAGCGCATTCACACCGGACTCAAACCGTATCAGTGCTCGGAGTGTGGGCAGAGGTTCAACCAACAGAGTGACCTCAAAAGACACCATCGCATTCACACAGGAGAGAAGCCCTATCAGTGCTCAGACTGTGGGAGGACCTTTCGACAATCAAACGTTAAAACGCACAAATGCATAAAAAGAGAAAATCTCAATGTGCAAAACATAACGATGGCAGATGATGTTAAAGATGATGCACTACTTTAATATTTTAAGCAAGATTACTTGTTTATATATTACAGTTTTATTATAACATAAAAGACCCCTGCATGGTCAGTACTTAGTAACCCCTGTCTGAAGCTTGTAAACTCTTTTTTTTTTCAGCAGCTCAGAGTTTCAGTTCTTCTTTGGGAGACTTTCAATCATTTGTCCCACTTGTCTCTACTTCTGTGAGGTTCGTGAGTCGTCCTGCTGCTCTGCTCTTTTGGGGTCTGTCCACCTTGATAAGTTTCAGTGATGTTTAGGTTAGGGGACTGTGAAAGCCATGGCAACCAACCCAGCCAAAACTCATTGCATGATGTGGTAATGGCGTTGGTTGAAGGTGAAAAGCCCTCTTTTTCAGGTCGATGAAAAGACGTCTATAAGAAGACGTCCCTCTACGTGGAAATTAACTGTGCGGTCCTTCACTGCTGCAGTCTGTTTTCCAAGACGTTTTATATGAAGACTTTGAACAGCAGTGATTATGTTCAGATTATGCTTGTACGTGTTTTCATGTAATTATTGTAATTATTGCATTGTAATGATCTAAATTGGGGCTATGTGTGGTCCTAAAAAGACGTCCACTAAATTTTGACCAAATCAGACAGAAGCCATTCTTTCTTAATGATTAGAGCCTTCTTTTAATAAGGTTATCTTCTGATTGGTCTTACATCTTACATTTGGGTCATGTTTGTGCTCAGTAGGAAAGTGCAGCACCATGCCAGATTCTTTCCAATCGTTTGCAATCAAACAGAGGGTTGTCTCAGTTTCATGTTTTCTGGGTTAGAATAGGGTAAAATACTTCTCCATGTATTGACAAGGCCCTTCCTGTTTTCTCAGAATTATGGAAGTGTATGGTAATGTAGTGGCCTTGACTCAGACTAGAGTGGCACTGGAATGGGGATATCTGTACTGACTACAGAGAGGCTGATACCATTCTCACACCCATCTCAGAACTATTCAGTCACTGCTTAGCCCTCTTTGCAATGGAAGTACTTTGAAATACACAATTACTATTACACATTTATTATTGTATATCGTGATTGATCTCTTATCCTTTTGATCCTGTGAAAATAGAGGGACTGTGTATAAAGAATGTCTGTAATTCCTAAAAGGTTAATGCAATATTTTATAACCCCTTAAATTAAAGCTGCAAGTCTGCACTTCTTCAGTCACAGCTTTATTATTTAATTTCACATATTTTTAAGTAAGTGAAAGGCAACATAAATGCAAAGCAAAAATAGTCACTGTCCACATGCCTGACTGTGTTTAGAGGTCCTATGACTCAATGTTATCATCAGACTAAGCTAAAATGTACAGAATTCTATAGATCCTGTAATGAAGAAGAAATCTGCAGTCACAAATAAGCTTAGACGTGCAAAGCTGGAGAAGAGTGTGGCCTTGTTTGTCGTCAGGGTAGTGGACCTTTCAGCCATAGTGAAGTGGACCATCAGGAACGTTTGGACATTCCTGGCTGATTTTGGAAACAGGTCCTGTGGACTGATGAAGTTATGTTTGGAAGAAAGAGTGAGAACTGGGTGTCCCGACATGGCCAGGCTGGATTAAACAGACTCAGTGGTCAGTTGGTCCTCCTGCAGTCCATATGGGGGCGCTACTGTTCCACAACTGGTTCTCCAAACACTAAGAGCAGAGAAGAAGACCCCAGGCCGTGGTGTTTTATACTAGTAGAGAATCAGAGGCTCTGCTGAAGGTACAGATCTCTTCTACACTGTTCCCAGATCAGCGTGGGAAGATCTGCCTATATGGTTATGTATTTAATTTTTCTTTCAAATTTAAAACAAAGAAAGCATGTGTGAGTGTGTGTGAGTGTGTGTGTGTGTGTGTGTGTGTGTGTGTGTGCGCGCGCGCGCGTCAGTCAATTAAACATTGTGATACATAAAAAGAGACAGTAAAAAGGAAGAACAATAGATAGTAAAATGTTTTTAATGAATAAAAGCAATTTAGTAAACATGGTAAAGCAGTACATATCACTTATAATTACACTGTTTTAGAGTTTAGAGAAGAAATAACTGCATGGTAAACTTCAGGTCTGCTACAATAATGGAGCACATTACTGAACTCTCTGATCCATGCTTCAGATGAGGGTGTAGCTTCTGGAAGAGTTGCAGAGTTCAGGAAGAGAAGGTATGGTCATTACTCTGTGCTCTGTGTGAAAGCCAGTGGTCACTGTCACTGTTTCGTGTGGACAGGGCTTGTGGTTATTAAATTGCTGCTAGATTTATCTAATTCTGAAAGGAGTTGGCCTGTTAAACATTACATGTTTTACTGTATTGATCTGTCCTAACTTAGAGTTAGTAAGTGGATTTGGAAATGTAGTGAATGTTTTTGTGTTGTGTGTCGAAAGCTTCTAATGCATAATATTGGGCAGTGATTGCAAATACACATATACACAAGTATTTTTGTCAGATCTGTTGGATAAAATTAGGTCAGTGAAGGTTCAATTGGTGAGGTCTTGTCAGTTTACCAATTTTTGCCAACTTTGTCAGGTCTTGTCAATTCCTATTCATCTCTGTCTGTAAAACGTGTAGTCCTCACAGCTGACGAACCTTTTTTGTTTCCTCCTCCAGAATCACCTCAGTTTGCAAGTGTTCTGCTCCTAGAGTCTACTTTACTGCTCAGTTCAAATTTACTTCAACAAACACCTCAAGAAACCCCACCAGGAGGGCTATCTCAAAATGTTGTCATCAGAGGAGATCAAATGTGAGAATGTGATGCCTGGAAGCTCCAAAGCTCAGAAAACCTCCTCTGTTAATCTCCACAGTCACACATCACTTAGACGACCACAAATAAAAGGAAAAGCCAGAATTCACCACTGCTCAGACTGTGAGAAGAGCTTTACTGCAGCGAGTGATCTCCGAAGACACCAGCGCATTCACACAGGAGAGAAACCGTATCAGTGCTCAGAGTGTGGACAGAGTTTTAGAGCCAGTGGTGCCCTGAAAAGACATCAGCGTACTCACACAGGAGAGAAACCCTATCAGTGTTCAGACTGTGGACAGAGTTTTAGAGAAAGTGGTGCCCTCAAAACACACCAGCATATTCACAGGGCAGAAAAACCATATCACTGCTCAGACTGTGGGAAAAAATTTAATCAACAAAGTACTCTCCAAACACACCAGCGCATTCATACTGGAGAGAAGCCGTACCTGTGCTCAGACTGTGAGAAGAGTTTTAGGACAAGTGGTGCCCTTAAGATACACCAGCGCATTCACACAGGAGAGAAACCCTTTTATTGCTCAGAGTGTGGAAAGAGTTTTACTACACAGAGTGATCTCCAAAAACACCAGTGGATTCACACCGGAGAGAAACCGTATCAGTGCTCAGACTGTGGACAGTGTTTTAGAGTGAGAGGGACCCTCAAAACACACCAGCGCATTCACACTGGAGAGAAACCGTATTACTGTTCAGATTGTGGACAGAGTTTTACAGCACAGAGTCATCTCCAAAGACACCAGCGTGTTCACACGGGAGAGAAGCCGTACCAGTGTTCAGAGTGTGGGCAGAGCTTTAATCAACAGAGTAATCTCCAAATACACCAGCGTGTTCACACTGGCGAGAAGCCGTATTACTGTTCAGACTGTGGTCAGAGCTTTAATCAACTGAGTAATCTCCAGACACACCAGCGCATTCACACGGGACTGAAGCCGTATCGGTGCTCAGACTGTGGCCAGAGCTTTAATCAACAGAGTAATCTCAAAACACACCAGCGCATTCACACAGGACTGAAGCCATATCAATGTTCAGACTGTGGACAAAGCTTTAATCAACGGAGTAATCTTAAAAGACACCTTCACATTCACACAGGACAGAAACCGCATCAGTGCTCAGACTGTGGGAAGAACTTCCAACATTCACTTTTTAAGACACACAAATGCATTAAGAGTGAGATAATGTAATGTGTAAAAATGTTTATCATTGCAGACAGTGAAAGATGACATTTCTTTAATATTTTGTCTGTTCTGCATGCCACTGGACACAGCAGATAGCCTACTTTTAATGGATGAATGTAGGCAGAGTAAGAATGTCTCAAAAATACTTGTCCATGTTTTGCTGAGGCTCTTTCTGTGTCCAGGATTAATAGCTTCTGCTACTCTAGTATAGTGTAATGCGGGGACCGTGAGTCTAACTTCAGACTGCTGAGAGACTGATACCGTTCTCATACCCGTCTTATAACTAACCTTCCTCCTCTAGTCAGTGTTTAACCCCCTTTACACTGTGAGTACTGTTAAAATCCACAATTAAGTTGTTTGCTTTTATAGGTATTTATAATTGTTGGTGTGTCCAATTACTTTTGAGCCTGTGAAAATGGGGAGATGTTTAAAATGTGTGTTAATGCAACACTTTTGTTAAACCCCTTAAATTAAAGTCTGCACTTCAGTCACATCTCGGTTACTTCGTTTCAAGTTGAGGTGGTGTACAGAGGCAACACCTGTACTTCTGGGCCTGACCGTGTTCAGAGAAGGTCGAGTGTATTCTTTTTATCCAGGTAAGCTACAGATGCACTGAACTCCATTGATCCCGTGGCCAAACAGTCTGAAAGTACTTAAGTGTAATGAAGAAGAAATGTGCAGCCAACACCCAAGCCTAGAGGTACAAAGCTGAGTGTGGCCTAGATGTTTGCCGTCAGGGAGGTGGACCTTTCAGAGAAGCATGAAGTGCACTGTCCTCTGATGGTTCCTCTGAGGATGAGTAATGGGATCAGATTGAAAAACACCCAGATGATCTGCTAGAAATCTGTGAGTGCTCCTGTAGGCCAGTCGGGGGCGCTGTAGTCCTCTGACAGACGTAAAAGAGCGGAGAAGAAGATTCCAGACCGTGGTGTAATGAGAAGATGCTCTGCTGAAGGTAAAGAGCTCTTCTGCACTTCATGCTTTTACTGCTGTAAATATAGGATTTAGAAAGTGTGAGCAGAGGCAGGTCTGTCCAGCCTGAGCTGAGGGGGCTAAGGTTAGGCTAACCCTTAGTCTGGACTGGGTGGAGCAACGTCGCTGGCTGAGGTTTGGGTGGGGAGGCGTTACTGGCTGCGTTTGGGTGGAGGAAGGTGGAAGAGGGCGGAGGAGGGCGTCTCTGGGTGAGTTTAGGTGGAGCAGAGTGAGATGTGTGAACAGCAGGCCATGTACTGCTACACCTGTTCAGCCGTCTGAGGTGGAGAAATCGCGACCCATGTGGTCTGATCTGTCTGATCTGTGGTCTGATCTGAGATGTGAACATCAAGGAACCAGAAGCTGCTGACTCTCTCCAGCATGGCCCCATCAGTAGAGACAGCTTCCCCGAGTCCACTGTGAGCTCCTCGGTCACGGTGACCTTTAGGATGCTCACCTCCTCTCTGCCTCTCATTGTAGGAGTTCAGGCCCACTATCGTCATGTGATCTGCAAGCTTAACGAGGACCCTGGAGCTTTGTCTGGCTGTGCAGTGATGGGAGTACCGGGGCTGCAGGTGGGCTGAGTATAGAGCCAGGAAGTTCAGGATCCAGCTGCACAGGAAATTGTTCAGACCCAGATCTCAGAGATTAAAGTCCAACTTCAGCAGACGGAGGTGTTGAATGCAGAGGACGAATGTCAGATCTCATGTTCAGGTTCACAGACAGGTGACCGGTACCACTGTGGACATCATCTGATCTACATCTGGGATTGGATTAGTGGAATAAAGCAGAAATCAAATATTGATGTCACTTTAGTTATGACGTATTTTCACTTAGTTAAAAGGGAATTAAATTATAATAATGTGTGTATGCAGCTGATTGCTTTCTCCTGTTGATTATATTAAAAACCTCACATCAATCAAAACGTTCATCATTACTGTTGTTGAAGAGTTTAACTCTGATTGGATCAGAGAAAGATTGTAGATGTCGTTGGACGATGTTATAATATTAGGCTTCATCTTCAGCCCTATTCTGACCCTTTTTAGCCCTATTAGTTTATTACTCTCAATAAAGTCTGTGGCAGTCTTCTGGTCATGTATGGAAGACAATACTCAAATCCAGATGCTGAGGACTCTTTGCTGGCTCTTCGAAGGCGCAATGCTTCTGGCAGGTTTAGCCAGTCATTGTGTAGCCTATAGCCTACATATGTGATATTAACACGTACCTCACTAATTTTCAAACTACTTTTTTTTTAATCACTCAAAGTAATACATTAGAAGCCATGTGTTATGCACACTTTATTGGAAGTACAGACAGTGCAAAAATCGTGTAGCCACTTCTAGCTTAGTAATTTCTGCCAAGATTTCTTATCTTCCAAATCCATCATATATTTTACACTTCACCTCCCTATATACTGTAGTGCTCATAGGGCTTTTGTCTGTAAACCTCACATCCCTTTTGTTTTCTCCTCCAGAGTCACTTCTTGCTGCAAGTCTTCTGCTGCTCCTAGTGTCCTCTTCCCTGCACAGTTCAAATTTACTTCAACAAACACCTCAAGAAACATCCCCTGGAGGGCTATCTCACAATGTTCTCATCAGAAGAGATCAAATGTGAGAATGTGGTGTCTCGAATCTCCAGTACTCTGCAAACCTCACCTGCTAATCTCCACAGTAACTCACCGCTCAGACGACTACAAAAATATAAAGGAAAAGAGAGAATTCACCACTGCTCAGACTGTGGGAAGAGCTTTACTGCAGCGAGTGATCTCCAAAAGCACCAGCGCATTCACACGGGAGAGAAACCGTATCAGTGCTCAGAGTGTGGACAGAGCTTTAGAGTGAGTGGTGCCCTCAGAATACACCAGCACATTCACACAGGAGTGAAACCATTTTATTGCTCAGACTGTGGACAGAGTTTTAATCAACACAGTACTCTCCAAACACACCAGCGCATTCACACAGGAGAGAAACCCTACCAGTGCTCAGAGTGTGGGAAGAGCTTTAGACATAATAGTGCTCTCAGAATTCACCAGCGCATTCATACAGGTGAGAAACCGTATTATTGCTCAGTGTGTGGGAAGAGTTTTACTACACAGAGTGATTTTCAAAAACACCAGCGTATTCACACTGGATACAAACCATATCAGTGCTCAGCGTGTGGACAGAGGTTTAATCAAAAGATTAATCTCCAGAAACACCAGCGTATTCACACAGGCGAAAAACCCTATCAGTGCACAGAGTGTGGACACAGTTTTAGTCAAAAGATTAATCTCCAAAAACATCAGCGTATTCACACAGGGGAAAAACCCTATCAGTGTTCAGAATGTGGGATGAGTTTTATCCGACAGAATCATCTCCAAGCACACCAGCTCATTCACACAGGAGAGAAACCGTATCAGTGCTCAGACTGCGGGAAGAGTTTTAGAGTGAGTGATGCCCTCAAAACACACCAGCGCATTCACACAGGGGAAAAACCCTATCAGTGCTCAGACTGCGGGAAGAGTTTTAGAGCGAGTAGTGGTCTTCAGGTACACCAGCGCATTCACACTGGCGCAAAACCGTATTATTGCTCAGACTGTGGGAAGAGTTTTAGAGTGAGTGATGCCCTCAAAAAACACCAAGGCATTCACACAGGAGAGAAACCCTATCAGTGTTCAGAATGTGGGAAGAGTTTTAGATTGAGGAACGCCCTCCACATACACCAGCGCATTCACACAGGTGAAAGACCGTATCAGTGCTTAGAGTGTGGAAAGAGCTTTGTTGTGAGTGGGGCTCTCAAGAAGCACCAGCGCATTCACACAGGAGAAAGACCTTATCCGTGCTCAGACTGTGAGAAGAGTTTTAGAGCGAATAATGCTCTCCAAATACACCAGCGCATTCACACAGGAGTCAAGCCCTATCAGTGCTCAGACTGTGGGAAGAGTTTTAGAGTGAGTTGTGCTCTCAAAAAACACCAGCGCATTCACACTGGAGAGAAACCGTATCACTGCTCAGACTGTGGGAGGGACTTCCGATATTCAAATGACAAGACCCACAAATGCATGAAGAAAGTAATAAAAACTTAACTGAGGCTCCTCCTCTTTTCTCTGCTCGCTTCCACCTGCTAGACCAAGATATTTGTGGTGTGGAGTAGCATGATCAGCTCTCTGAGAAGTAAGATATGTCACCTTATTCACTCTCTGAATGTTTGCTCAGACAGTTACTGTATGGAAAATAATCGAAAAACTTAAACTGTGTACAAGAACTGGGGAAGGTTTTTTTTAGTGAGTCAATTAGAAAAGCAGTGTGTTTGATGCAGTGCAAGCAGAAAACATTCAGTACAGACTAAGTAAGTGATAATTAGACTGTGGTGATCAGGAGAGTGTTTTGACCAGTATAGCAAGCAGCAGCAGATTGGAGTTGGGTGGTGTAAAGGAAAATATCCATCCCTAACCCCAACATTATAAAAGAAGGGGCTGGCTACTTTCTGTTTGTCATTAGGTCTTGAGGCCAACTCTGCTGTACTTCTTTAATCCTTAATAAAATAATTTATCTTTTGTGGAACTCTGACATTGTTTTTTCAATAGTGAATGAAGGTGTTTTCCTACAAGTGTTCATTTAATATAAATAAAAAATGTTCTGTATGTAAGCTTTATCTTTTTTAGGCTGATGTATTTAAGCCTTTGGTTTGTGGATAGGAAAGTTAGTTTCAATTGCTCATCTTTTTATATTTTATGTATTTACTAACCCTAACCTCGTCACGAAACCTAATCCTAACCCTCACCCTGGCCCCTTGGTCTAAACCTAATCCAGTTAAGCTCCAGTATAATATAAATATTTAAAACAACAGTGTGCAAAAATAGCAAAATCGATGTAAACTACAATTACTGGACTAAACTACTGTTTCCTATAATTTTTCAGATCTACAAAAAAGAAAAAGAAATGTGAGTGTAATTTGAGCTTCAGTTAGAAAGGGTTTGGTATTTCTGCTACGTTTGTGTGAGTCACTTATTTTGTCACGATCTTGTCGGAGCGACACCTCTGTGTGCCGCATAACCTGTAAGCTGATTGGCAGTTTTTGTTAAAATGTGGGCAAACATTGTGTTGAGCATTATGAGAACTTCATATTTCACCCAGTGATCTCATTGATAACGGCTTTGGGTAACTAGCTTGAACGCTCCTGTTTACACTCAGTCTGAGATCATATGATACTCCCACTGCTCACACTAATAAAGCTCTGCTCTCCACTCATACACCAGTCTAACGGAGCTGCAGATGTGAGGTCGTGTTCAGTGTGCTGCTATAGCTCAGTGCTTACAGACTGGTTTCCTTCCAGACGGTCAAGTCAAGTCAAGTCAAGTCAAATTTATTAGTAGAGCTTTTTACAACTGTTGTCGTCACAAAGCAGCTTTACATAATTAGTACTTAATAAAGAACAGATTCAGAGAAGAAAGAAGAAATAACATGAAGCGTCAAAGACCCCGTGAGCAAGCCAACGGCGACAGTGGCAAGGAAAAACTCCCTCAGAGCTGGAGGAAGAAACCTTGGGAGGAACCAAGACTCACAAGGGGGACCCATCCTCCTCTGGCCAGACTGTTTTAAACATTAATGATAAAAATGACTAAACCAGATACAGAAACAGAAAGTTAATAGTGGTGATCTTAATAGTGTCAGACAGGCACAAGTCCATCTAGGTTTCAGCACGGCCACCAAACAGGCAGCAGCGGCAGGCGGGTGAGCCATGGGTGGTGGCGGGTTGGGGGGGGGGACCCGCTGGCCGGACTGGTAGGTGGCAGCTGGTTAGATGCAGGTAGAGGGGACCTCAGCGGGCAATCTTCCTGCAGATCGGGCTGGGTGGCCATTTACTCGAAGAAGGTAAAGAGAGAGAAGTTAGTTCTAAGAGGAATTTTATGGAGTGCAGAGAATGTTGATCATCAGCATCTGGGTATGTCTGATGACTCCGGCAGGTCTGATTATCACAGCATAATTAAAAGGAGAGAGCCAGAAGGTAACACGGACACGGGCGTACCCTGAGACGGTCTGTTACAATGGCGGACTGCTGCTCAGTCTGATTTAAAATCTGTGTCTGAATCGATAATCTGATCTTCAGTGCCCAGTACTTTGTTTTCTCTCCATCAATAGAGAGCGGAGTCTGGTCTTGTCTGACTGGAAATAACGGACTGGTGCTGCAGTATCGCTGCTGAGTAAACACATGAGCCTCGCTAGAGGAACGCTCCCGTCATCTGGATCGAGAGCACACACCTGTACAGGTTGGCATTGTTAAAATCCCCAACAACAATGAGTGCAGCGTCCTTATGGTGGGTTTGGAGCTGTGTGAGTGTGTCGTGAAGCTCACACAGCGCGGTGTCCTTCTGTACATCGGGTGGAATGTACACTGTACAGACGGTGACCAAGGTGAACTCCTGAGGAAGATAGAAGCTCCAGGTTTGGTGTGCAGGAGCGTACGAGGGTCACAACATTAGCACTGTCGCACCACTTGTTGTTCACCATGATACATACTCCACCACCTCTTGACTTTCCCGACTCCACAGTTCTGTCCATGCGATGTGCTCGGCTGGCTGGCTGGCGTGGTCCGGTATCGCTGGGTTCAGCCATGTCTCAGTGAAACAGAGGAGGTTGCAGTCCCAAATGTCTCTCTGGAACTTGATTCTGGCCCGGAGGTCGTCGAGTTTGTTGTCTAGAGACTGGACGTTGGCTAGGAGAATACTAGGCAGAGGTGCCCTGTGTGCCCTGGCTCTCAGTCTGTCTCTGACGCCGGCTCGCTTTCCTCAGTGTCGCTTCTTGTGGAGTTTGTCGTCCCGTTCCATGATGGAAAAGTTTGAATAAAATAGCTAAAAACACTAAATTTAACTAAAGAAAAGCTAGATGTGGTCTGAGCAGTCGTTACGGCGGCCGTCGTCAGCGTCGGATCATCATCTATGGATGAGTGCAGCCTCAGTTCTTACATGTTTGGATCTTATTCCATATTTAGGTTCAGGGCCTGATTCTCATCTTTCACTGGAGCCTCTGCACCACCTAAGTTCTCCAGCTCCTCGCCATCGCCTCCCTGACCTTCACCGCCACCGGTCTGTCTGTAAACAGGGCAGAGTGGATCAAAGGTAAATGTAATGGTAACATGAAGGCAAACTTTACAGGAGACTTTACAGTGGCCTGGTCTGTGTATTGGGCTGAGCGGTCAAGCCAGATACTTTACAGGATGACCTGAGCTACATGCACAATCCATCTGTGGTCTCCTGCATCCAGGGCTGAAAAATACTCAAAAGACTGTAATTGGTTCCCGTACTTCAGTATTATTTTGGAAGGGTGGGGCTTCACTGGAGCATTCCCAAAACTGATCACTCACTGAACCCTTTCTCCAATACATTCACAAGGAAAACAAACAGAGCTTTTACACTTTCCTCTGACCTGGTTAGAGATCTCCCAGGTCAGGAGATTGCTCTCTGTTTCTCACACCAATCAGAGAAACTGAATTTGAATCCATAGATTTTTTATTAAAACATGAAACTAAATTCCTAAAATTTCCTTTAACACCCCCCCCCCCCCCCCCCCCCACACACACACACACACACACACACACACACACCCCCATCAGAGCTGCAGAGCGGTTTGTGGACACCTCTTTTAATTAATGCACAATTCAGGTGCTTTAAGCTGCACCCATTGCTGACACATATGTGCACACACACACAGCTTGTCTAGTCCCAGTAGAGAAGTACTGCCAATAGAATAGGACCCACTGGAGCAGATCAACAACATTTGAGGAGCTGTGGAACAACTGTGTTCTCTGGAATGATAGTGGTGGAGCTCCATCCAGTACTTTTGGGATGTGTTGGGGATGATGAGGTGGGGTGGTGATCATCATCTAACATCCTGACCTCACTAACAATCTTGTTGCTGAATGCAATCAAATCCGCACAGCAATGCTCTTCTAGTAGAATCTAGTAGAAAGTCTTCTTCTCTGGACAGTTCACTTCTCTTCTCTGGCTCCACTTAAATCCCTTATTCATTACAGTTTCCGTTGTGTCTCTGCAGTTCAGATTGGACAGGCTTACCTGCAGTAGTAGATCAGGGCAGCTACAGCAACCAGAACAACAGCCAGACTGACCACAGCTGCTCCCACACTTAGGTACATGGTCTGCTTTTCAGGTTGATCTGATAACATATATAATCACAAAAGCCTCAGTGCACAGTGTGAGAGAATGTGTCTCCACACTTATTACAGATTTATTTACTTACACATTAATAACATGTTTTTTATCATATAGCACCTTCCCCAAAAACTCAAATTGCTTAACAAATAGTAGTTAGGAAACAGAAGTTTTATGCAATTAATTAAACATTCATACAAATGTATAAAATATGATTGGTAGTAATAGTAAATGAAAGTGATATAATAAAATAGAATAAAGCATGTAAAGTATCAGTATTTTAATAATAAGGATTACATCAGGAGTCATAAACTCCGGTACTGAAGGCCTTTAATTCAACATAAATGAGTCACCTTGCGGGTTTCAGGTGGTGGTACCTTCAGGTTCTTACAGAATCAGAATTGGACCCTCTGACCTTACAGACTAATATCATATCCACCCTCATATCCACTGGTCTTCAAACACACTTCATCTGACCACTAAAACCACTCCTGAATACTGATACTGAATTATATTAGCAGGACTCTCTAAAATCCTCTCAGTGTTTCAGTGAACTGTGTGGGTTTAAATGCTGAATTATAAAGTATAGATGTTCTTCTACTCACCAGGGGGCATAGGTGCTGCAGAAGTGTTGTTCACGACTAAACAAAAAAATTAATAAAGACAATAATTACCAGTACTGATATTTATATTAGTATAATCCTCATGTTCTACTGGTATCAGCAAACACATAAGAATTAGAACTGTTAAATTGTTTAGACTTTATTTTTTTTAGACTTTAATTAGTTATAATGTCCAGACTGTAGGGAATGCAGGTACACACCTCTGTAGATGGCCTGGTATCGTTTCTGAGAGAGAAAGAAAAACAGATTTTAACACAGAGGGGTTAGTTTAAGTCTCAAAAATGAATTTTTACACGGTTTAAAAGTAAAAACATAAATTTGTATAAACCTACATTTGTATCGTCACAGTGGATGTTAAGCCGAAGTCCCTCCACATGCTGTTTGGTGGTTAGACTCTCTAGTGTGACATTAAGAGCTGGATCACTGAGGTTCTTAGGATAAAAAGGATCAGCCAAGGTCTTATTATCCTGAAAATAAAGATGACTGTTAAACCTGGTGTTAAAGGTTTATAAAACCATAAAGTCAGTGGTCAGTGAGAGTGTCTACCTGTAATTAACTCTATATAACATTAGAATAAACCCAAATGAACATAAAGTCAGTGGTCAGTGAGAGTGTCTACCTGTAATTAACTCTATATAACATTAGAATAAACCCAAATAAACATAGTCAGTGGTCAGTGAGAGTGTCTACCTGTAATTAACTCTATATAACATTAGAATAAACCCAAATAAACAGAAAGTCAGTGGTCAGTGAGAATGTCTACCTGTAATTAACTTTATATAACATTAGAATAAACCCAAATAAACAGAAAGTCAGTGGTCAGTGAGTGTCTACCTGTAATTAACTCTATATAACATTAGAATAAACCCAAATAAACAGAAAGTCAGTGGTCAGTGAGAGTGTCTACCTGTAATTAACTCTATATAACATTAGAATAAACCCAAATAAACATAAAGTCAGTGGTCAGTGAGAGTGTCTATCTGTAATTAACTCTATATAACATTAGAATAAACCCAAATAAACATAGCGGTCAGTGAGAGCGTCTACCTGTAATTAACTCTATATAACATTAGAATAAACCCAAATAAACAGAAAGTCAGTGGTCAGTGAGAGTGTCTACCTGTAATTAACTCTATATAACATTAGAATAAACCCAAATAAACATAAAGTCAGTGGTCAGTGAGAGTGTCTACCTGTAATTAACTCTATATAACATTAGAATAAACCCAAATAAACATAAAGTCAGTGGTCAGTGAGAGTGTCTATCTGTAATTAACTCTATATAACATTAGAATAAACCCAAATAAACATAGCGGTCAGTGAGAGCGTCTACCTGTAATTAACTCTATATAACATTAGAATAAACCCAAATAAACAGAAAGTCAGTGGTCAGTGAGAGTGTCTACCTGTAATTAACTCTATATAACATTAGAATAAACCCAAATAAACATAAAGTCAGTGGTCAGTGAGAGTGTCTATCTGTAATTAACTCTATATAACATTAGAATAAACCCAAATAAACATAGCGGTCAGTGAGAGCGTCTACCTGTAATTAACTCTATATAACATTAGAATAAACCCAAATAAACAGAAAGTCAGTGGTCAGTGAGAGTGTCTACCTGTAATTAACTCTATATAACATTAGAATAAACCCAAATAAACATAAAGTCAGTGGTCAGTGAGAGTGTCTACCTGTAATTAACTCTATATAACATTAGAATAAACCCAAATAAACATAAAGTCAGTGGTCAGTGAGAGTGTCTATCTGTAATTAACTCTATATAACATTAGAATAAACCCAAATAAACATAGCGGTCAGTGAGAGCGTCTACCTGTAATTAACTCTATATAACATTAGAATAAACCCAAATAAACAGAAAGTCAGTGGTCAGTGAGAGTGTCTACCTGTAATTAACTCTATATAACATTAGAATAAACCCAAATAAACATAAAGTCAGTGGTCAGTGAGAGTGTCTATCTGTAATTAACTCTATATAACATTAGAATAAACCCAAATAAACATAGCGGTCAGTGAGAGCGTCTACCTGTAATTAACTCTATATAACATTAGAATAAACCCAAATAAACAGAAAGTCAGTGGTCAGTGAGAGTGTCTACCTGTAATTAACTCTATATAACATTAGAATAAACCCAAATAAACATAAAGTCAGTGGTCAGTGAGAGTGTCTACCTGTAATTAACTCTATATAACATTAGAATAAACCCAAATAAACATAAAGTCAGTGGTCAGTGAGAGTGTCTATCTGTAATTAACTCTATATAACATTAGAATAAACCCAAATAAACAGAAAGTCAGTGGTAAGTGAGAGTGTCTACCTGTAATTAACTCTATATAACATTAGAATAAACCCAAATGAACATAAAGTCAGTGGTCAGTGAGAGCGTCTACCTGTAATTAACTCTATATAACATTAGTATAAACCCAAATAAACATAAAGTCAGTGGTCAGTGAGAGTGTCTACCTGTAATTAACTCTATATAACATTAGAATAAACCCAAATAAACATAAAGTAAGTGGTCAGCGAGAGTGTCTACCTGTAATTAACTCTATATAACATTAGAATAAACCCAAATAAACATAAAGTCAGTGGTCAGTGAGAGTGTCTATCTGTAATTAACTCTATATAACATTAGAATAAACCCAAATAAACAGAAAGTCAGTGGTAAGTGAGAGTGTCTACCTGTAATTAACTCTATATAACATTAGAATAAACCCAAATGAACATAAAGTCAGTGGTCAGTGAGAGCGTCTACCTGTAATTAACTCTATATAACATTAGTATAAACCCAAATAAACATAAAGTCAGTGGTCAGTGAGAGTGTCTACCTGTAATTAACTCTATATAACATTAGAATAAACCCAAATAAACATAAAGTAAGTGGTCAGCGAGAGTGTCTACCTGTAATTAACTCTATATAACATTAGAATAAACCCAAATAAACATAAAGTCAGTGGTCAGTAAGAGTGTCTACCTGTAATTAACTCTATATAACATTAGAATAAACCCAAATAAACAGAAAGTCAGTGTGTGTTGTTGGTCAGTAAAGTTATTGATGTTTTGTTCAGAACGTAATGAATAATTAATTAAACTAATTAAATGTAATGAAAGGTTAATTGAACTGGAGTGAATGTATGGCCTCACCGGGGTGTACCAGGTTGCTTCACAGTGCTTCTTTTTCAAGTGGTCCAGGAATGCAGGGAGGACTGGATACTTACAACATCCAGAAGAACAGAACTCCTCATAGGGCCGAGTTATGTTGCAGCTCTGAAACAGAGATCCAGCCAGTGAGATTCAGCTACCCTACATTACCCTGCCCCTGATGCAGAGCCAGGGTTTTTGCACCCTGAAGGGTGCGTATGGGGGTGATGTAACCCATTAACCTGTAAACTGTAGACTGGGTTTTATTTTCCTGTGGAGGTTCTTGGAGGTAAGGTGAGCTGATCAGCTTGCTACATGCACCTGTTTGTTAAAAG
>NC_132880.1:198509-284864 GCF_030463535.1 Salminus brasiliensis
GAGAGAGAGAGACAGAGTGAGAGAGAGAGAGAGAGAGAGGAGAGAGACAGAGAGAGAGAGAGAGAGAGAGAGACAGAGTGAGAGAGAGAGAGAGAGAGAGACAGAGTGAGAGAGAGAGAGAGAGAGAGAGAGGGAGAGAGACAGAGAGAGAGAGAGAGAGAGAGAGAGAGAGAGAGAGGGAGAGAGACAGAGAGAGAGAGAGAGAGAGAGAGAGAGGGAGAGAGACAGAGAGAGAGAGAGAGAGAGAGAGAGAGAGAGAGAGAGAGAGGGAGAGAGACAGAGAGAGAGAGAGAGAGAGAGAGAGAGAGAGGGAGAGAGACAGAGAGAGAGAGAGAGAGAGAGAGAGAGAGAGAGAGGGAGAGAGACAGAGAGAGAGAGAGAGAGAGAGAGAGAGAGAGATAGAGACAGAGAGAGCGCTGCACTTCCTCCACTGCCTAAAATTCAGCCCAGTATGATATTTGATAAGGGTGTGTGAGTGAGTGTGAGAGTGTGTGAGTGAGTGTGTGTGAGAGTGTGTGTGTGTGTGATAATGATTTACCATGTCTCTTTCTAGCAAAGTTTCCTCTGAATGGTTTCACTGCACCACTTGTTTCACTGTATTATATAACTCTATTTATTTTATTCAACCCAAATGAAGTTCTCTGAATCAATGGTGCTCAAACTGTGGTTAAAGGACTAGTAACTGGAGTCTCGAGTTCTACAGCTGAATGAGCTAATGTTGATCATACCTGACTTACAGGGTCGACATGGGATGTGACAGTTCAGTTCAGAGACGGACAAACTGATGATAATCACAATCAAAATGACTTTATTTACAAATAAAACACAGGAACTTTATTTACCTCGTCAGATCAGCACGATAACATGCTAATAACATGTAAACAAACCAACAAACATAACAGTATTAGCAAAATGCACATACAATATACAGCATATACAATACTACATAGTAATGCAGTTCAGTACTGTGTATTTAATGTTGGTGGACTGTTGAGCATGACCACCACAAAAATTGTTTAGGTGCTGCATGGTTCTTATTGTTATGGAGCAGTACTGCTTTCTTGAGAAGACTTCCTGAAACATCCTGAGGTCAGCCGATCTGCCGTGTGGACAACAGAACATCCGCAGACAACCATGAGAAGGCCAAACTGAACAATTCTGGATCACAGGAAACAATATATATATATAACATATAGTGAATTAAACAGTGCAATGGTCTAATTCTCTTTCTCAGTTCTAGCTCGAAAAAACTATAAAAATAATACTTTTTGTTCTTTCAAAAAACAGGTTGGAAGAATTGAAGATGCTGACAAATACTGACAAAGCTAATTTAAATATCAGAGCTGTGCCAACTAACATTAAAATTAAATTAGTAAACTGTAAAACTTAAAAAAATTACTTTAAAATGTGAAAGGATTCCTTTGAACAGTCATATGGATAAATGTGAACATTATTAATGACACACCGGTGATCTGACTAGTTCCATGCATTTGTTTTTTAAGATGCAATCCAAAAATAATGAGCCTTATGTCAAAAACAATGACAGCAGCTGAGAGAGAGTGGTCTGAGGTAGAACACAGTTATGAAAGATGCACAATACTCTAATATGCTTGAACATTAATGCTGTTTGAAGACTTTCTGATCTCCTTCATTGTTCTAGAAGCAGTAACAGTCCCGTGACATTCAGGAATCCTGAAATAGAAGATGTGAAGTGTTCAGTGTCTTGCATGTGTGTCTTGCAGTGTATCATTAAAAATGAGCAACATATGACCCTGTGGAACCTTACTGCTTTTCTTATAGCCTAATGCTATAAGATAGGTAGACAGTAAGGTGGATAGTAAGTGTAATTATGGCCCCATTCTTTAAATATAATATGCTGGGCCATGTGTGTGTGTGTGTGTGTGTGAGAGAGAGAGAATAAAATGTCAGTCCAGGATTTATTCTTTACACTGCAGTAACTCTACTTACCTGTATTCTGTATTCTTTGGTTACCTGTGTTAGGTAGTTAGTTAGGCTAGTCAGATTACTAGTTAGACCTCTTCTTGCCTCATTAGCTGTTGTGTTTGTTTGTATCTTATTGTGTTTATTGGTTACCTGTTAGTGAAGTCCATACATGAATTTGTCCAACTTGTCTGAATCTTCAGTTACACACAGAAGTGCAAAATGGATCCCAGATTAGTCCTGAATGAGGTAAAACGAGGCCATTCTCCAGGACCTGTATTTTAAAAAAGCCCATATATAAAGATTAGTGTTCACTATGTTTGCCATTATTACTATCCCACAGGTTACAAAATTCAGACACAACCACAGCCACACAAACCTCAATGACGCAAGCAGTCATTCCTGAAGTGAAAGCGGGGTTTCTCTTTCATGTCATTTAACTTGTTCAATGTACATTTTAGAACTGCCTTTTTATTAAGTCCATCTGGATTCAAACTACACACATTAGCCCTACAGGTTTAAAGCAGGGGTTATTAGAGCAACCATACAATTTTATTTCCATTTTTAAAACATAGATATTAATATAACTATATTATAAAGATGACGCCACATTGATTTAGCATTCAAACACTGTAATACACTGTAATATATTAACTTGAAGTAGCAGGTTGTGTAATTGTATGTGTGGTGCACCTGTACAGTAGCAGTAAGCAGGTGATGTCTTGACCCGGGTCGGTTTCTAAACAGACTTAGGTGCGGGTCAGTGGAAGTATGAACACAATACAAACTGAAGGCATTTAAACGAACCTCCATGTAGTCTACAAACTGAAGGCATTTAAACGAACCTCCATGTAGTCTCCATGCAGACCTGCCCACGTTGCTGTGCTTTATCTTCTGACTGACGCTTTAGCTTGGCAGGGCTGTGTCCCAAACCACACACTACCACACAGTACAGTGTTTCACAACTCACCACCATTATAGCTGAATTCTGTAGTAGACATGTGTGTGAGTTGGGATGCAGTTGTTGTAGTTGGAATGGAACTGAACTACAAATTTAAACAAGTCCTGGTTCTCCAGTTTCTCACTCACACAAAGGTGCTAAAGGTAAAGGTGTAGCTGAAGGCACTCCTTTTTGAAGCAGACAGGGAAATGGTGTGGAGCATTTCAGATGTTCTTCAGGCTTTAGGCTGCAATAAGTCCACAGAACATGCCGTGATCATCAGATTTATTTAGGAGACTCACCCAGAACAGTTTTATATAAAAAAGAATCCATTAATCGCTTACCCACTTAACCTCATAAACACGCCACTAGATTTAAGAGCACACATTGTTGTGGTAACTCACTCCTAACCTATGACCACTAGGATACTGGTGCGACCACTTATCTTTGCATGTACAGTTAGGGACTCACGACAGAACAGCCTGTTTTGAACACTGTTTTGACACAACAATGATCGGTTTGGACACAGTAAACTACAATAGAGATGAACTTTCTTAAGAAAGGTTTCAGAGCACATTAATAAAAACAGTTGTGACACTATACATCAGATAGTGCTGGACGATATGGTAAAAATACTGTATCATGACATTTTCATGATACACAATATTTATCTCAATACATGTAATTAATAAACATATCAGCAGGGACAGATACTCGCCTGTACTGAATACAGTGATATTTATTTATTCTACATTTACTCATCTAAATAAATCTGTATGCAATGTAACAGTTGATCAGTGTTTATTAACATATTCTCAATATGTTTAGAAAAGTGTAATGTGTAATCATTTTATATGTCATGCACATAGCCACATAGTGCTGACTACAGACTGACTATATGACTTCAGTGATCTACAGGCAATGAAAATTGGTCATTAATATGAATAAGCACATTAACATGCGGATTTTGACTGAAGTTGATCAATGAAACACTCACTAATGACCCCCACAGTGAACAGGCCATATTTGTCAAGCTGCATGTTTCTGGTGGCACAGCGTTACAGCACACAGTTTTATAAATCCGTCCCAAAATGTATGTAAGAACCATAGCCTTTCAATCACACAGTCTTTTCCATTCAGTCCACTCCGACTACCCATCCTGAGTCATAACACATTCACATTTAAAGCTTTAACACACAGGCAGATGCTAAAAGACAGGCTGAGATCACGGAGAAGGGAGGTCGCAGAACAGACGTCTACACGAAGCCTCAGTTTTCTCCTTTAACTCTCTGAAGAGACGACAACAGCAGTTGTTCTGCGGCAAGGACTCCCGAGGTCATGCGCAGGGTCAACCGGTGGTCCCACTCAGCCGTCGACTCTGGTTGTTGACTATGGCAGCCAGTCATTCCTGGACCCGCCGTGGTGTTGACTATAAAGGTCAACAATAGCTGTCGACTATAGCGTCCTTGCTATGCCGTCAACTATAGCGGTCGACTATAACCATCAGCAACAGCGACTGTGCCTTGGTGTCGACGATAGACGTCGACTATAACCATCAGCTACAGCACGTGTGCAATGGCGTCGACTATAGCAGTCAGCTGTAGCTACTGTGCTATAGGGTTACAGACCTCTACTGAGGTCAACTATAGCCGTCAGCTACAGGATCTCTGCTACGTGTTCAACTATAGTAAACAACTACAGCGTTCAGCTATAGCGTCCATGCTATGATGTAACCTATAGTGCTCAGCTATAGCAGTCAAACCCTGGTGTTAGCTATAGCACTTCACTTTAGAGACAGAAAGCTGTCAGACTGCCCTGCTGTCTGCGTTCAAGGTGTTTGGTTGATGATAAATCAGAGCTGATGCAAAAAAAAAAACTGGGCTAGAAAGTGTGTCATGCTGATGATGATGACATCACTAACACACACCCCACTAAATGGGTCCAACAATGGGTCATGGGTTTTATACCTTAACTGCATCTTGATCTTCACACTTATATATTACACACTTATATATTACAGAGATCAGCAAAATGTTTTCTACACAAAATCATCAGTATTTACAGCTGCTATACTTGTTGCTTGCGTGTTTTTAATAAAAGGTGCAAATTTAAATGAGAAAAAAGCTCAAAAGTAAGAGTTAAAAATAAGCTAAAATGTTGTATGAGTCAGAATCAGTGGCGATTCTCAACGTTTTGAACGCAACCAGCAGTCTGTGTTAATCTGGCCTTCCTCTGCTCTTAGTGCTCGTCTATAGAGATCACACCAGGGAGCTGGCTATAGCTGTCACCCTCGGGGGGTGAGGTGAGCTTCTCGCCTCTCCTCCTCAAACGAGCTTAAACAAAGAGACAATGCACATACAATAAACGCAACAGTGTCTTGTGTACATGTCTAATTATGTCTAATTAGTAAGTAAACCAGTAAAGCACTGACCTCTCCTAGGGGCACTGGTGTGGACTGTACTCGGCCTTGCTGTCGTATCCGCCAGGCTGGTCCTCCGCTGGTTTCTGTGCTTGGTTTCCCTTTTGTTCTGTAACTTTTTCTCTTTTCTAAAAGCAAAAAGGGGTTAAATAAAACTTAATTTAACACTTTACCCCATTTTAAAGACATTAACACCTCACTCCCTCACCCTCACATGATATTAATTACATACTGTTAATAACAGATCCTGAACTGTCTAGTATCTTAATGGGCTGTGTGGTTGATTATAACCATGAATTAAGTGAGATAGTTAAATAAACTGTGTGTGCCCTCGCCTCTCCACATCGGGCAGTGCTAGGTCTGGACGTCTTTCCTTGGCGCTGTCCTCACTGTCCTCACTGTCCCCACTGTCCTCTGCTGCTGCCCCAGACCCCCGGCCTGCCATCGCCCCTCAGCTTTAGCTGGAAATGAACAGGACCAGGACACACACCTGTACATTACTGCTGATTTATGGCCACATTAATAATCAGTTTGAAGTGTATAGATCTCTGATGGTCGTGTTGATATAATACTTCTGTCACAAAAGCACAAGTTAACAATGTGTCAAACCTAAAAACCCGCTGATGCTAAAATCACAGCTAGTTACCTCAGGTAGCACCATTAGCTTCGAAGCTAACGAGTTTCTCACAATGTGCACCCTAATTACTACAAACACGCTCTCTGTTAATATTTCTAACTTATTCACACATGTAAAGCTTCTAAAAAAACAAACTGGTTTTAAATTGTGATTAAATTTAAACTTACAGGATTTTATCCGCTCATAAAAATACAGAAAGCGACCAAGAACTCCGACCGTCACACAGAACCTCAGACTGCAGCTTCTGCCTAGCAACAGTCTCTGATTGGCTGGTAATAAAAATGTGAAACTTTGTAATTGGCTCATTTTGAACGAAAATCTGCATAGTGACAGTCTCTGATTGGCTGATTAAGAAGGACGATCTGATGGGCTAGCTGTAGATATTTGGCTCCCTCTCCTGAGTGAGAGAGGTCTACTGCATGTAACTCGCGTAGTCATCCCGTTATAATCAATAATTCACAATACAAATATTAGATTAAAAGGATTTTTATTGCAGCATTTTATTACAGTACAATTATTGCCACTGACGTTATTATAAATCCAGCTCATGCACTACCTTCACCATATGTATATATGTGTACTGTATATGGATTAAATACACTATACATTAGCTACATAACACAATGTTTTACATAACACACTATTCACCATGTCCATTAAACATGTACAGAGCTGAATAAAGACAACATATTACCAGTACAATGTACTTTTTTATACAACAATAATGAAAGTTTCAGCTCTGCTGGTGGAAGTACTCAGTGAGGGTGGGTGTGATCACCCTCTCCAGCTCTGACTTTACACTTAGGAGATCCTGAAGGATGCTCCTTAAATGATTAGTCATTCCTCTCAACTTCCAGATGAACCGTCCTGCTTTTGACACCACTTCCTTCTCCTGAAGGGTTTGTTGGGTTTTCAGCAGAGCTAAGTCTTTCCGCAGTCTGTAATTTCTAAAACTCAACATAAAACTTGAACTCAGAACACGGCGTAGAGCCGAGAGCAGTGGGCTGATGGCCTCCTTCCTGTCCAAAGTCCTCTTCAGCTGCTGCACCAGTCTCTGTAGGTCATCTGTCTGGAGGAGTTCAGCAGCTGTGCTCGCTCGGAGATCCTCCATCTGATCTCTCATCGGAGAAGACTGTTCTGTTTGATACTGCAGTATCTTCTCAACGTGGCTACAGATGTTGCTTAAGAGGCTGAGAACTTCAGCAGATGTTGTGTTGAAGGTCTGCAGGGCCTGTTCAGTCTCCTCTGATATTATCTTTTGTTGTTTTATCATGATAAAGCTGACATAAACGTAAGCCCAGAAAGCAGCGATGTATATTGGGATTTCCTTACCTAAAGAAATACCAAGAGTGAGGGCCACGAGAATATGAACAAGTCCTGATGCAATTAAACACAGGGATGCAACTGTGTTTAACTTGATTGCTTTGCAGTATTGATTAAAAAACTCATCAGAGCTCTTTTCCAGACACTGGATGATCTGCTGGAGTTCAGGCTGATGTTCTTCATGCAGTCTCAGGAACTTGCTGCTGTTCTCCAGGAGATCTTCTAGCAGTGCTCTATCAATAACACACACAGATGGACACCTGTAAGCAGGTGAGGATTAACAAACTTCAAACTGAGGTCAGGGACTGAATCAACCACTACGCTGACCTCTCCTCATCATCTGGAGGTCTTTTTGTGCCGTCATCACTGTCTGCCCTGCTCTTGGCTTCCATTCCAGTTCCCATCTCCTCTGTGATCTAGTTTGACAGAAATATAATATTGATTTCATTTCTGAGGTATTTAAATCTTTAAATATGCAGGTCACTGATGTTCGCACACAGAGATAATATACACTGATCAGCCCTAACATTAATACCACCTGACGAATATTGAGTAGGTCCCCTTTGTGCTGCCACAGCAGTTGAGCCTTCGATGCATTGACTCCACGAGCCTCTGAAGGCGTCCTGCTGTGGTACCTGGCTGTAAGACTAATGTTGGCAGCAGATCATTGTCCTTTCTTGGAGCATTTTTGGTAGGTACTGACCACTGCATAACGAGAACACCCCACATGACCTGTCTGATGTTCTGAAGATGTTATGACCCAGTCGCTAGAGCATCACAGTCAAAGTGTCTCAGATTCTTACTCTTGTCCATTTTCCCTGCTTCAATACGAAGGTAGGAACGTACCTGTTACTGCACCCTATCTGCATATTACTATCTGAACATCTGATGAATGTTCTAAGGTACTGTAAGTAGGTCTCTGAAGAAGGGGGGGGGGGCATTTTAGTTAAACAACAACAAAAAGAACATGCTTAACCGGTCAAGAGAACCATGAGCCGAGGTGTTTATACTGTAAATATATCAGTTTAGTTTGAACCCAAATGAATTCCTCATGTGACGTAATGTGTTTGAGTAGGTTTTGATCACTTTATGAATTGAACTGTGATCTTTAAGTTGAATCAGCTGAAGTCACTGCACTGTTTCAGTGATGTGCGGGTTACCTGTAGGGTTTACCTGATGTCCAAGCAACACGACCTCACCGCACACTCTTACTGGACTTCCTTTTCTTGTAAAGTTAATTCTGTTTATGTTGGCTCAGCTTTTGGCAGATGGTTGATATTACTCAATTAGGCTAACATCTAGAAATTAAAATGACAAATATAATTATAAAAAATATATAAATGTAAAATGTATTTACTTAGTTCAGAAGCTTCAATTGAAGTATTTAGACTTTGTATTATCTTATCTTTAGTAAATTTAACAGTTGGTTCAGCAAAGCCTAACATCATGTGTTTTAAAGCGTGTCTGCTTACAGTGGGCTTAAAGCAACACAGCGTCCTTTTCTTTTATGGTCAAAAAAATAAAAACTAAAGAAAATTAAAACTCACCTCAATCACAAGCAGCCCGCTCACTGTCCGTGTTCCAGGATCAGGATAACAGACATTTCTTTCAGTTTTGGTTATAGATCACGAGTCACATGATGAGTAACTCCTCCAGATGAATTTACATACTGTACCTGTACCTGTGTGTGACCAGCAGGTCCTTTCTGTAAACTAGAATAGTTAAACAGTTCAGATGAACAGACTCAGTCAGAGTCGGGTTTGGTGAGAAATGCTGGGTTCTAGATAACCTCCCCCAGTCAGAGCTGTTCTACAGTGGAGGTTCTAGATAAGCTCCCCCAGTCAGAGCTGTGGTTCTACAGTGGAGGTTCTAGATCACCTCCCCCAGTCAGAGCTGTTCTACAGTGGAGGTTCTAGATAAGCTCCCCCAGTCAGAGCTGTGGTTCTACAGTGGAGGTTCTAGATCACCTCCTCCAGTCAGAGCTGTTCTACAGTGGAGGTTCTAGATAAGCTCCCCCAGTCAGAGCTGGAGTTCTACAGTGGAGGTTCTAGATAAGCTCCCCCAGTCAGAGCTGTGGTTCTACAGTGGAGGTGAAGGGAAGCAGACGTCTGAAGCTCTAATAATAAAAGCTCCTCACAGAAAGTTCTTCACCTAATGGTGATGAAGATGCTGCCTGATGCCTGAGACACGGTTCTACCAGAGTTCTGAGAAGAGTTATCATACGTCATACTGAGAGGAACTAGATCAGAACATACCACCTGATACTGTCTTTATTAAATTATTATTAATAATCCTTCCATAAAATATCACACCTCTCTGTAAACTCTCATAACTCAAATCTGCTGTTTGTGGCTCAACGCGCTTGGAGGAGAACGCTAACGGCTAACTCAGTAATGACTATGTTATTGCAGGGTGCCAAACTCATGATCTTCCAATGGTTCGGCCAACACTCGGACCAGTGGTTCCCAGTCCTGCTGCTGGAACGCTACCATCCTGCAGATTTTGGCTCCAATCCACCCACCTGATCCAACAAACCAGCGTCCAAGACTGAACGCCACTCTCCTGGAGACTAAATCAATAAAACACACCGGCGTGGAACAAACTGTAGAGAAGTTTATGGATTTGGGGGACTGGGGTGAAATGATCAGTTCTACAGGTATACAAAACATACAGCACAGTGAACAGTGAGGAGCTCTTCTCATACAGCGATAACGTCCTTCTTTATGCGCTGTCCAGGAGTCCAGGAGTCCAGGCAAGAGTCTTAGGGAGGATTTTCCTTCTACACTCGTGGGCCGCTTTCACACCTGCAGTGTTTAGTCCAGTTAAATCTGACTCTGGTTGGTTTTCAGCCTTGGTGTGATTTGTTCAGACAGGTGTGAATACAGTAATCACACGCGGATACGGACCAGAACAACCGAACCGAGACCCCCGAGAAGAGGTGTTCCCTGTTCAGGCTCAAACAAACTCTCTGATCCTGATCCGACCCAAATAACAGGTGCACTCCTCAGGTCTGAGCTAACGGCTCCTGTAGACAGGTGTTAACCTGGTTTACGGCCCAGATCAGTACTACAGCTATGAGCATATCCTCTCTGCTCCTCGATATCCCGCTCTAGTGCGCCGCTCCAGAGAAGTCTGACCAATCAGCAGAGAGAACGTTCTCATGTGATTTGTTGTGGCTCATTTTGGTGCGCTTGGATTTTTCCCTGTATGGAAACAAACCAACCCAAGGAGAACCCACCTGACTCAGACCAGATGAAGCAGCTACAGGTGTGAAAACGGCCTTAAAAATGAAGGTGCTCCAGATGGGTCTTAGAACCACTAATTGTTGGTTCCAAAGAGACCCATGTTTGAACCTTTTTGAGGTCTAAAGAACCTTCAGTGGATGGAAAGGTTCTTCAGACTCACACCTCTACCCTGAAAGCACCTTTATTTCTGAGAGTTTAGAGACATGTATCTAAGAACACCAATATTTAAAATCCGGTTGTTTTTTATTCGGCACGTTCTGAGAGTTCTAGGTTTCGAGAACCACGGTTATGGAATTATCCTCCTCCCTGTGAACGCACCGGTGCGTCTTCAGATTTTTGGAGTACTTGAAGCTGTTGCCGCACTCGGCGCAGTAATACGGCTTCTCTCCGGTGTGAACGCGCTGGTGTCTCCGCATGTGGCCGCCTTCATTAAAGCTCTTCCCACACACCGAGCACTGATACGGCTTCTCCCCCGTGTGAACGCGCTGGTGTCTCTGAAACGTAGCTCGATGGTTGAAGCTCTTGCCGCACTCTGAGCACTGATAGGGCTTCTCTCCTGTGTGAGTGCGCTGGTGCTGCTGGAGAGTATCGTGAAGGCGAAACCTCCTCCCGCACTCCACGCAGCTGTACGGCTTCTCCCCGGTGTGAATGCGCTGGTGTTTGGTGAGGGTCCCCTTCTCCGTGAAGCTCTTCCCGCACTCTGAGCAGAGGTACGGCTTCTCTTTCGTGTGGGTGACCTCGTGTTTTTGGAGATTGCTGTGCTGAGTGAAGCCCCTCCCGCACTCTAAGCACCAGTACGGCCTCTCCCCGGTGTGGATGCGCCGGTGGACGTAGAGGCTGCTCTGTCTGGTGAAGCTCTTCCCGCACTCTGAGCAGTGGTACGGTTTCTCTCCGGGGCAAACCTGCTGCTGTAGCTCAAAGCTGTCCTCAGCCTCTGAGCAGTGATGGGTCCTCTCCACGCTGGCGTCCTGCTCTGGGTGTCCCGGAGATGGGTCAGTGTGGACGGCGTCGGCGAACATCTGCTGAGAACAGGAGATCTCTCCCGTGTCTTCCACATCCTCACACTTGATCTCTCCTAATTTCAGCATTCCTCTCGGTAGCAGGGGAGCTGAAACTGGGTGGAAAGCAGAGTTCAGGAGCAGGAGGGGAACGTGGGTAACTTCTGGAAGAGAGAAAGAAATGTTCAGTATTTGAAACCTGATAAAAATTTTTACTGAATTAAATTTAAGCAGGCAGGCCGTTAGAAACCTCACAGTGACGGCCTGGCAAGCACCAACATATCCAAATTATATATATAGATATATAAATATATAAAAAAGAAATAATAAAAGTAAAAGCATGTACAGATATCAGGTGATGAGATCCTTGAAAGCCATGACAGAAAGTGTCCAGTTTTAGTGCAGTGATGAGCAGCCGGGGTCAGTCCTGGATACAGACAGATGACCTGCTGTTAAACAGAGCAGATCCTGGATCACATGAGTAAGGGGGTGAGAGTAGGGTTTTACAGTCAGAGAGTCAAAGAAGGGCTTTTAACTGATGAATAAAGAGTACGGTGATGCGTTTGGAGGGGGGCAGTCACAGGACACTGTACAGCAGAGTGGTGCAGAGAGGGTCAAGCTTCCAGTCCATCAGAAGAAGCTCAGTCTTTTGGATAAGCAGGAGTCGGCCGCTGGTTCTTTAATCCATCCTTCCTTCCAGCTTCACATCTGCTAGCCCTGGTCAGGGTCGCTTGGGTCCAGAGCTAAACGCATCACCGTACTCTTTATTCATCAGTTAAAAGCCCATGTGATCCAGGATCTGCTCTGTTTAACAGCAGGTCGTCTGTCTGTATCCAGGACTGACCCCGGCTGCTCATCACTGCACTAAAACTGGACACTTTCTGTCATGGCTTTCAAGGATCTCATCACCTGATATCTGTACATGCTTTTACTTTTATTATTTCTTTATATACATTATAGATATATATATATATATCATTAGTATATGTTGGTGCTTGCCAGGCCGCCACTGTGAAGGTTTTGATGGCCTGCCTGGTCAAATTCTTGGGCAGAAAACCCACTGGACTGGAGTGCGACCCGGTCAGTTTCAGATCAGGTAAAACACATATAACCATATAACAGACGCAGGCAGCTCGACCCGGGGGCTATTTCACCAAGCCCGATTCTTCAGATGGTCAGATAACTCCAATCAGAACGCTCCTGAGCTCCTGAACTTCTAAACCCTGCTCAACTTTCAGAACAGTCGATGAAGGTCCAGTTTAGAAAAGGAGGTGAAGTTTCATGTTTCTGAATAAAGACAATTATTAAAACAGTTCAATCATTTCTGATTAATAAACTCATCAGAATCCAGATGTTCTACTGAACACAGACCTGCTGTGTAAGGTTCCTATAGGTTCCTTATCAGAAGGTCCAGTCCGGAGCCGGTCCAGTCCGGGGCCGGTCCAGTTCTACAGTACACACTGGTAAACAGTGCAAAACCTCACAACAGCTCATTTACAGACTCCCACAGTTTCAGCAGCGGAACCGCAGAACCCCGAGCTGGTCTGAACTGGGTTCTGCTGGTCTGGTGCTGGTGCTCACAGCCCAACAGACACTGGTTTCACTGGTGACCAGCTCCTCCACTTCCATTACGACGGACCGGCAGCCCGCGCTCAGGAGCCCGGGCACGCTGGTGTAGGTGGGGGGGGGCGCACTAGCGCACCCGCCGGGTCTGGAGGAGGAGCTGCCCCTGCGGCCCAGCCTCGCACCCCCGCGGTAAAGCCTCCAGCACCAGGAGCACGAACCGCCAGCATGAAGGTAAAAGCGAGCCTACCTCCCTCAGGCGAACACAGCAGCACCCCCTTCTTCTCCGCTTCATCTGGCTCGCGGAACGACAGGATTAGCGCCACCATCTGGTCAGCATCGAGGCAGCGACCCCACCCGTATTGCGGCACAGCCCGCCTCCTGCGTTACGATTGGCTGGTACATGTACGAGTAGTCCGGTTGACCAATGGAGAAGTTGATCACCTCACCATAACACACACACACACACACACACACACACACACACACACATATACATACATAATATATTCATTAATACTTATTTTTCAAGTCATATACAATATATATTCACAATATACCTATATATGTATATGTATATATGTATATGTATATATGTATATATATATGCTACTCATTTTCTTATCTTCAAGTAAATGACACAAACCCATGTTCATTTTATTATGGATTTATTAGCAGCATCTTCTGATACAGTGATTTGGGTTTAAATGCTGAGAACATTTAGTAATAAGTGACTGATGCAGTTCAGATTCAGTCCTGCGTACTGTTTAACGTAAGCAGCTGGAGGGATAAAGACGTGCTATAAAAAAGGAAGAGCTGCTGATTCAGACAGTGATCTGAGGCAGGTAGACTCTACCATGGTCTCCAGGTCCAGGACCTGCCACCGCCGGAGCACTATTCTCATTCCAGTTAGGAAGCATCAACTATCCTGTCCTGGAGATCAGATCCAACACATCTGGCTCCAGTACTCAGATGCCCATGAAGACCTTCCCTACCTGGATGAGGTGTGTTAGATTAAGGTAGGAGATAAACTCTGGGAGGTGGCAGATCAGCAGGGCCAGGACTGAGAACTAAGCATAAGGTCAGTTAGCTCTACCTGTACATTATTCATTCTTTATGCATTTTTACTTTTATCTTTATTATTATTCCTTATTATTGTATTACTGTGCTGTTATTGTGTATCTGCTACTGGCTGCTACACATTCTTTGGGATCAGTAACATATCTATCTATCTATCTGAACACAGTAACACAGATGAACATCTGATTTTTACAGTCTTTGCACCCAACATTAAAAAGCCTACTTTAGATGAACACACTGATCCATCTGTTTTTATGACTATATTTCTACATTAATCCAGGAAAAATCACAAATCACTTTGTAAAATATTGTCAGTTTTAATCATACTCAAATTCATACAACCACAATAGTAATAATAATAAATGCAGAAGAATAAACAAATAACTGTACGTATTTAATTGATAAGTGCAAGGGATTAAAAGTGCTAATTATTAGTGCACTACACACTTCATCTGCAGCACAACCACAACAACTCTGACTAACTCCAGCCACTAATTCTAACTCATTAGCTGTTAATGAGCTCTCAACTTACTAAATACACCCAGCTCTAACAGTCCAGTGAAAACACTGTCAGAATGACCACACTCTGTCTGGGAGGAGCTTCTTTCCTCAGAAAAAGAATCTGTCTAAAAACAAATGAATGACTTTGTCCTAATCTAATCAAATCTAATATAATCTAATATAATCTAATCTAAATACAAACGGTCCTATAATTCAGTTTCAGAAAATAGATCAAATGATTTAATAATCTTGATCAAATCTCAGGATTAATTCAGAACATTAAATTTAGCCTTTTTATAAGGTGAGTATTTTACCCTGCTGGTTTTCTTCCCCATGTTAATGTACTAGATAAAAGCCAGCAGCAACAACATTAGAAAAAGAAACATGCCAACACTTATCTAAAACCAGTTGCAACCCCCCTCCCCCCCAAATCACATTTACACATCAGTTTTAACATTTCGTATCCAGATTTTCACACAGTGTATGTCTGCACACCCAGCATGGCATCATCTTCATATTCATAAGGTGACCGTTCTGCATGTGCATATAGGTAATGAAGTTAGATAGCTGAAGATAAAGGACGTCTAGTGGAACATCTGAGTATAGGTCATGCACACCGTTCTTCACATCACAAACCCTTCTAGGTCAAACACTTGGTGCTAGAGATAAAGACTCAGCTAAGTCTGCTAAAGGGACGCATGCAGGGATGCATGCATATCTTACACTCTACGTTTCAAAATGTTCAACATCTTCTCAACAGTCCAGCTACGGGCGGAGGCTGGAGGTGGGGATGGCCAGGGTGGACTTTCTGAAAGCCCCTGAGAGTGGATCAGCGCAGGGTATAGTGTGTAGTGTGTAGTCAGACTCCAGCAGAACACAGCAAATGTGAACTTATCAAAAGTGCTGAATACTGTATCGTTACACTGCTTCATACTTTTATTACCCAACCGCACCAGAATGTGACCATTTAAAAGAAGCTGGTGAATTAGGCTACGTTCACACAGCAGGCAAAGAGGAAACAATCACAACAGAGTGAACAGGGGGGCTTGTGGTCCAGCGGACTATAATCAGAGGGTCGATGGTTGGAATCCCGAGTTGTGCTGCTTGCCATCAGCAGCCGGAGTCAGAGAGAGCACAGCTGGCCTTGCTCTCTCAGGGGTGGTGGAAATGGCACTAGCTGTCAGCTGTGGCAATTGGAAAAGAGGCGGTGGCTGGCTTCACATGTGTGTGGAGGAGAGGTGTGCTCGACTTCACCCTGGTGTTGGAGGCACTGCTCGTGATAGGGGGAGTTCAGATGAACGGGGGTTGGGTATTGGTCTTCCAAATTGGGTAGAAGATTTAATGATGGGTATCCGGAAGTGAGGTTGGTGGCAGGAGTAGTGATGGCTGATACATCTGTGGGTAGTGTGCACTCGCGAGTAGGGTTAATGAGCGTTACTTAAAGGTGTCATAGTGGAAGCAGTGCCCCCCCTGATTTTACTGCACAACTATTTGTGTACACATACTCTTCACACTATCCAGTCTCAGTGTTTAAATACGTTTTCATCTTCTTGATCTTATTTCTGGGTCATTTTTGTTAATTAAGCAAATTTGTGAGGATTACAGACACTGGACCCCCCTAAAATTGCCTTGGCCACTCAATGCCAATCCCACTCCTTCAGTCCTGCTCCATCTCCTGATTGTGCTCCTCCGACGCTGTGGGAGTATGGGGGAGAGAACTGCTGATCATAGCGGGATCATCCGGATCTTCGATGTAATCGGGTACAATAACCATAATTACAGAATTATCATCCTCTATCTTAGTGCACTTGTGTATCTTTAAGCTCTTCGAGTACCTGAAGCTCTTCCCACACGCCGAACAGTAATACGGCCTCTCTCCGGTGTGAACCCGCTGGTGAGTTTGGAGATTGCTCAGCTGATTGAAGCTTTTCTCGCACTGTGGGCAGTGATAGGGCTTCTCTCCCGTGTGAATAATCTGGTGTTTTTTGAGATGACTGCTGTCACAGAAACTCTTCCCGCACTCTGAGCAGAGATACGGCTTCTCTCCGGTGTGAATACGCTGGTGTACCTGGAGGTTAGTCTGTTGATTAAAGGTCTTCCCGCACTCCGAGCAGACGTACGGCTTCTCCCCCGTGTGGGTGCGCTGGTGCAGCTGGAGATTGCTGTACCGGGTGAAGCTCCTTCCGCAGCAGGAGCAGAAGTAGAACCTCTCTCCTGTGTGGGTATACTGGTGTTTTTTGAGAGCATCGCTCTCTTTAAAGGTCTTCCCGCACTCTGAGCAGTCAAACGGCCTCTCCCCCGTATGCCCGCGCAGGTGTTTCTTCAGAGTTCCTTTGTCAATGAAACTCCTCTCACACTCTGAGCAGGGGTACGGCTTCTCTCCGGTGTGAATGCGCTGGTGGACCTGAAGATTGCTCTGTCGATTGAAAATCCTCCCACAGTCCGAGCACTTGAAGGTCTTCTCCACGGCGTGAGTGCGCTGGTGTGACTTCAGATGATTCTCCTGTTTAAAACACTTCCCACACTCCAGGCAGCAGTACGGCTTCTCTAGGATGTCATGTTTAATCTCATCTGGGGTCAGCAGCCTGATGTGGTCCTCAGGTGGCATCTCCTTCTGCACACTAGAAGGAACATTTTTGGAGGAGAAAAAGAAAAGAAATATTTGAGATCAAAGTGTGCATTAAAGTGTGGCACAACTGTGTGACATCCATTTACATTTACATTTACGGCATTCAGCAGACGTTCTTCTCCAGAGCGACTTACAAAAGTGCTTTGCTATTTACCCAAGAAAAACCTCAGCTAGTTTGAATAGACTAATAATTCAAAGATCCTCTAATCTTAGACTCTACTAAACACAAGTCAATATGGAGACCACTCTGCTATTCCCCCAATCCTCTCAGAAGAGGAGGGTCTTCAGTCTGGGTTTGAGGACAGTGAGCGTTGGACTGAAGTATGAAGGGACTGGCTGGTCCAGTCTTGGCTTTGTTAGACCAGAGTCTGAATCTGATGAGGGAAGCAGCTACAGGAAGCCAGTAAAGAGAGAACGCAGCAGAGGAGGAGCTGAACATGGCTGAATTTAGAAACGTTGAAGATGACCTGTGCTGCTGTGTTCTGGATCAGTCTGATGGTGCGCAACACCCCTAACACAAAGACGCCGCCAGGCACAATGAACAGATCCTTAATTCGACATCATTGTAAAATCTATAGTGTGAAACTCCCAGGACTGTCTTGAGGAACCTTTGGAGCTTCTTCAGTTTGAAACTGTGGAGGAAGCTCTCCATTAGGTTCCTGTTGTACAACAGGGTAGTTTGTAAAACCATTACTCAGTTTTAGACGCTGATCATTTCTACTCATCTTTACCAAGAGTGCCTTCATATTATATATTCATCATTGAGAATTTCCCCACTGTGAGACTAAGAAAGGATTATCTTATCTTATTATATATAACCCTGTAACATCAAACACTGCACTAATAACTCCTTCCCATAAAATGTCCAACACTTTATTACACTACTGCTGCCACCACTGTTATTACTCACAATAATAGTTATTACAGCTATTATTACAACTGCTACTACATTACTTACAAACGTATTTCCCAACTAAACGTCCAGGATGAGGATCACTTTATTGGCCATGAGTCCATTTACAGGTACAAAAGTTCATGAGCAGAATATTCCAAAAGTGACACTATAGCCGAGCTCCCTATTGACACCAGCAGGGTGCCGGTCGGGCCGGGCTGTTCCACTGACGCTGTGTTGTTACGTGCTGCATCAGCACTGTGTCACTTTTAATTGAGTCAACAGTATCCCAGAGGTCCTGGTATGCAGGACCCAGGCAGTGCCTCAACTCATCCTGACTGTGTACTGATTAAAAAACCTGTGAAAATAGAAAAGACTATTAGGAAAACCAACCAGTACCGGACAAGTTGAGCTCAACTGTCCATTTCCACATCCCTGAATCCTCCGCTGGAGGACTGATATCTAGAATTCATTCATTACCACTATTCTACTCTTTTTGTGCATGCAGGATTTCAGTTCATTCAGGTTATGTATATTGTTCCTCATTTCATTTTAATGGAAAACTTAATTTCATGTAATAATTTGTACTTGATTACATTTAAGAACCAACTGAACCAATTAAAGCAGCTACATGTGACTCTTACCAGATAACTAAAACTCTAACTCTAAACTCTGTTAAAAATATCATTACCAGTAAATAATTTCACCTTTCGGAGTATCAAATGATTAACTACAGTTTTATTAAAATTTACTTTTTTATATCACAACATACGTCAACATAAGGTTGATATGATTCACTGTAGTTTATTGTCAAGTGGCTCCGAAACAGAACTGACAGATACTACACGAGGTATATGTTCAAATGTTTGTGGACACCCCGGCTAATGAATGCATTCAGCTACTGTAAGCTGCACCCATTGCTGACACAGATGTGCAAATGCACACACAGCTTGTCTAGTCCCTGTAGAGAAGAAGTACTGCCAATAGAATAGGACTCTCTGCAGCAGATCATCATCATGACCCTATTGGCTCCATGCTGCCTAATAATGCCAGGCGTGGGCTAGAGGGGTATAAAGCCCCCCAGCATTGAGGAGCTGTGGAGCAGTGGAAGAACTGTGTTCTCTGGAATGATGGTGGAGGAGCTCCATCCAGTACTTTTAGGAGGAGTTGGGGATGATGAGGTGGGGTGGTGATCATCATCCAACATCCTGACCTCACTAATGCTCTTGGGCACTCTAATGCAATCAAATCCTCACAGCAATGCTCCTCCAGAATCTAGTAGAAGGTCTTCTTCTCTGGACAGTAGAGACAGTTACTCCAACAGAAGCAGGATCAGCTCTTTAATACTGCTGATTTCAGAAGAGACAGTGATCGAGCAGGTGTCCCAATACTTTTGTCCACATAGTGTACTTTGGGGATCGAACGACATGACAGTGGTTTAATCTAGAGGAGATATCGGCATTAATCAGCATAATGAATCCTAATCGATAAACGGGTGTGTGTGGTGATCAGAGGGTGATCCACTGACCCGCGACCACCTGCACTAACTACACAAACATCCCCTCGCGCGCAAGGACAACAATAGCGCGCTCAGCTGGACCGGGTCTGGTCCCGTGCTGGTCTGGAGCTGCTGTTCTAACAGCGGGTCTAAAACCAGAACACCCCCCGCCCGCTCCTGCAGAACCCTGAGACTCACAGAAGGAGAGCAGGAGAGGAGCTGAAGACCTCCACGCTCATCTCAGCGCCGCCTTTGTTCCTCCACCTTCTCCAGCCCGCTCGGCATGGTGCCAGCACGCCTGCTTCTCCGCTGTGCTGGGATCCGAGAGCCGCAGTCCCGGAACTAGCGCCACCGTCTGGGCCGTTGCGCTTTTCCCACCCAAGTCCAACAGACGTTCAAACGAGCAGCAGCCCGCCTCCGGCCCAAAACCACACCGGCGGTACCAGCAGCGGCTCGGTTCTACTACTGCAACCCTTAATCTCAGGAGCTGTGTGGAGCAGTGTCCACCAGCAGCCACTCTCATTTCAGAGCTCAGATCATTATATCACATCTACAGAACCGTTCCGGGTCACTTTAGAACCAGAACCACACATCCTTACTGTCAGTCTGTCACCATAGCCTTACAGTTTAACCCCCCCCCCCCCCCCCCCAGCTCCACTTACACATTTACTAATAAAGCTCCAGACACATTTCCAATCATGTACAGCAGAAACTGTAACTGTAGACTGTAAAGATCACAATGACTAGTAAACTGTCCAGCTCCACATGTACATTCTGACCAGTACAAAATAATAATTCAGCATTTTGACTAGGTGTAATTGTAAATTGTAAATGTGTTTAGGATATATGCTGTTGTAGATTTCTATATCATTTATCTCTTCATTATATCATACATCTCTACATTACATATATACATATATTATTACTAAAGTTTTCACTAGTAATAATAATAATAATATCTAAAACTATGGCTTTTACTAGTCAGAATTACAGACTGAAGAAGAATGAAGAAGACTGGAGAACACCGAAGAACACTGGAGAACACTGGAGAAGACTGGAGAACACTGGAGAACACTGGAGAAGACTGGAGAACACAGAAGAACACTGGAGAACACTGGAGAACACTGGAGAAGACTGGAGAACACCGAAGAACACTGGAGAACTCATTGATATGTTCATGACACCAATTTGAGAAGAACTTTACTTTGTGATACGATGCATGATCATGTTGGAGGGAGCTGTTAGAAGATGCTTGCTTAATAAAACAGTGTGTCTCATGTATGATCAATAACATGAGATATTTTATTCTACTGCAACTTTACGCAATCATACAATCACACATTTTATATCAGTGAAGTTCAAACAGTGAACCCAGCGGCCACAAGTCTGTAAACAACGCAGGACTGAATGAGGGTACGTTCAATCTTCAACAGTTCCCGTCCAAGAGGGAACCCAGCCAACATGCTCATGTGGGGTTCTCATGGGTGGAACGTGGGCTGGGTGGGTCTCAGTTGTCTCAGGGTTTGTACATATGTTGTTACTGGGATCCAGTTGGGCTTCCTAAATGGCCCCATCATTATAGTCCACCTTAATCTCACGAGTCCCATCTAGACCCTAGGTGCAGTGTACAACACAGTGCGCCCATGTTCAACCCCTCCTGGTCCCATCACTGACCCTGGTGAGCATCCACATGTGGAGCCAACATGAAACCTGATACAGGTCCCACACAGACATGACTGGGTTCATAGGACTCTGACATTATGAGAAGGCTGAGGTCATGTGGTCATCTTTTTTATTAAATGCAAATAAATTATCAGAATGCACAGTGTAGAGTTCATCAGGATACATGATACATGGACCTGGACATGAACCTACACTGACTGTTTATGACACCAGTCATGAACCTACATAAGCTTATAAGGGTGTATTCCAGTAGGTGTCAGCTGTCCTATAAGCTGCTTTTGTTAATTTGGTTCTTGGTAAGTTTTTGGGGTGAAGTGACATTGCATGTTATGACAGCTGTTTTAGTCATCACAGTTTTGGGTTTATATCATGCAAATACAAAATCACAAACCTTTACCCACTCCAAGTAGGTGAAGACCGCTATCAACCTGGAACACAGGTGCAACAGCCAGCAATACCTACTCTGTCTTCTCAGGAGAAAGGCTACAGTCTGCTGGTGGGTCTCCAGTGCTACAGCTGTGCAGTCGTTTATAAGCAGTTTTTTATCCAACAGGTTTTTCTGTTTTGATTTTTTTTAAAATAATATTTCAACAGTAGAAGTGTGAAAAAATGTGAAAAAGAGTGACGGAAAAGGTTTTTTGTTTAGAATAATCAATGATGAGACGTAAGTCACATGATTTTTTTTTAGCAGTTAGCTTGTGCCTTGAGAAACGACTCTACAGTTCTATGGACGGTCCGATCATCACTCACAGCTTCTGAAAGGCTGCTTTTCACATTCTGAAACACTGAACGCTGGTCTGACAAACGGCTCTGCACTGCTCTTCCAGAACTGTATGGAATCATTCTGCATTCATGTTTTCCAGCAAAAGTTAACATTAGTGAAACGTTTGAATGGAAACTCGGCTAAAGCCTCTTGGTTTTTACAGCATATTTCCCTGTTTCTCTGATGGCCAATGAAAACAATGGAAACTATGTAAACAAATGTCGAAAAAGTTCTCCATTCAACAGCCCAGCTCCAGTTTCTCTCCCTCCAACACTGTGGGAGAGTGAAGTAGTGGACTGTGGGGAGTGGGATCCTCTACATCTTAAAATCAGGCTTGAAAACCATAGTTACATTTGGTTTATCCTCACTCTTCCTGCACTTGTGCATCTTTAAATTTTTTGAATATCTGAAGATCTCCCCACACTCTGAGCAGTGATACGGCTTCTCTCCTGTGTGAATACGCTGGTGAACTTGGAGAGTACTCTGTTGACAGAAGCTCTTCCCGCACTCTGAGCACTGATACGGCTTCTCTCCTGTGTGAACTCGCTGATGTTGATGGAGAACATCCAGTCGATTAAAAGTCTTTTTGCACTCACAGCAGCTGTACGGTTTCTCTCCAGTGTGAATGCGCTGGTGGACTAGAAGATTACTCTGCTGACGAAAGCTCTTCCCACACTCTGAGCAGTTGTACGGCTTCTCCCCTGAATGAGTGCGCTGGTGTTCTTGGAGGTTACTGTGTCTAGCAAAACTCTTCTCACAGTATGAGCAGCAGTAGGGCTTCTCACCTGTGTGAGTGCGCTGGTGAACTTGGAGATTGTTCTGCTGATAAAAACTCTTTCCACAGTCTGAGCACTGATACTGCTTCACTCCTGTGTGAAGTTTCTGGTGTTGCTGGAGAACGTCCAGTCGATTGAAACTCTTCCCACACTCCGAGCAGTGATACGGCTTCTCTCCTGTGTGAATGCGCTGGTGGACTAGGAGATTGCTCTGCTGGCGGAAGCTCTTCCCGCACTCTAAGCAGTTATACGGTCTCTCTCCAGTGTGAATGCGCTGGTGCAGCTGGAGAGTGCTATCTCTAGTGAAACTCTTTCCACAGTATGAACAGCAATAGGGCTTCTCTCCGGTGTGAATCACCTGGTGTTTTTTGAGATTATAACCGACACTGAAACTCTTCCCACACTCTGAGCACTGATATGGCTTCTCTCCTGTGTGAATGCGCTGGTGTCTCTGGAGACTACTCTGATTACTGAAATTCTTCTCACAGTCTGAGCACTGATAGGACTTCTCCTCGGCATGAGTGCGCTGGTGTGACTTGAGATGATTCTCTTGTTTAAAACCTTTCCCACACTGCGAGCAACAGTATGGATCCTCTACATTCTCTTGTTTAATCTCTTCTGAGTTCAGCATTCTAGTGTGTTCATCCTGATGCATTTGTGGTGGTAAATCTGAGTGAACCTCAGAAGAAGGAAAATGTCTGGAGGAGAAAGGGAAAAATATGTGAACACAATTTCTGATTGTGATGATTTTTGTGATAGCAATCATTGTGGATGTACAAAGTATCAAGTGAAGAACATCTTACCTTCCAAAAGCAGGAGGACAGATGGGCAGGCTGCTGATCAGAGCAGGATCTTCTGCTTCTTCACTGTGATCAGATGTAGAATAGCCGTCCTCCATCCCAGCGCAACTCTCTGAATACCTGAAGCTCTTCCCACACTCCTGAGTGCTCTGGTGTAATCTCAGATGATTCCCAGGCTTAATATTCTTTCCACTCTCAGAGCCACAACATGGTTTCTCTGTTTCCTCATGTTTAATGTCTTCTGATTTTAGAAGTCTGACATGTTCCTCTGGTGGCATCTCCTGTTGGGTTTGTGACAGTAAAGCTGAGTGGATGGAGGTGGGCAACAAGCTGTTATTCATTTCTGAAGAAGAAACAGTGAGTGAAATACAAATAATATTTACTATATTGACAAAAGTATTGGGACACCTGATCATTTACTGTTTCGTTCTATATCAAGTGTGTTAAAAAGAGTCTATCCTGCTTTTGTTGGAGTAACTGTCTCTAATTTTACAAGCATTTATGCTGTTTAATCTTTATCTTGGGGTTTCATTCTTTATCACTGTTTGTATCATATTATGTTGTGAAGCACTTTGAGTTGTGTTATGTGTATAAATACTGCTACATAAATACAATTATTATTATAATTATTCCAGGAGTCCAGGAAAGGCTTTCTACTATATTGTGGAGGAGCACTGCTGTGAAGATTTGATTGAAGTCAGTGACAAAAGGCCAGGATGTTGGATGATGATCACCACCCCACCTAATCCCCAACTCCCCAAATCATCCCAAAAGTACTGGATGGAGCTCCTCCACCATCACTCCAGAGAACACAGCTCTTCCACTGCTCCACAGCTCCTCAATGCTGGGGGGCTTTATACCCCTCTAGCCCACGCCTGGTATTAGGCAGCATGGAGCCAATAGGGTCATGATGTTGATCTGCTCCAGAGAGTCCTATTCTATTGGCAGTACTTCTTCTCTACAGATACTAGACAAGCTGTGTGTGCATTTGCACATCTGTGTCAGCAATGGGTGCAACTTAAAGTATCTGTCAGCTGTAATTCATATGTACATCATGTTTAACAGAAGGACTATAGTGTAATGTGAATAACCTGTAAAGCCAGCACACAACACCAAGGAATGTCCTTAAATATCCTACAGCATCAGCCCTTCTGCTGAAAGCTGATCAGACGCATAATGCAAACAGTGAGGTCAGCTCCTGCTCCTACTCACACCCGCACCCGCACCCGCAGCCGCACCCGCACCCGCACCCGCACCCGCAGCCCCTCTCCCTCCAGCCGCAGAGCCGAGTCTGAGCCGCACGTCCGGGGTCTTCTGCTTCTCCACTTTTCCAGGGTTGGAGAACCACACTGGAGGAAGGAGCGCCACCACGGCCTGACGGGCTGCTCACTGGAACCACTGGCGTTAGTTCTAAACCCACCTGTTTTCCGTCAAGCCCCGCCTCCTGCTCGGCGATGCCAGCGAACACGCCCATGTGGGCCGGTGTTGTGGCGAGCAGTGATACTGTGCGCATGCGTGTTATGATTTAGAGAAAATCTAACCCAATTTTTTTTCTTGTATTGGCTTGTATTCATTATAAACATTTTTATATCCTATTATTATTTTCTAAGAAATGGGTCTGGTGTGATGTGAATAATTCTGTTGAGCAGATAAATAAAAATATAAGGTTCAAAATGTCTCAATATTTAATGTTTATCACAATTTTAGTAGGACGGTACTAAAGGCCTGTGACTGATCAAGGTCACCACAAACAAACTGTTTCAGGGTTCGCTTTGGAGAGGACCAGGACACCCTCTTCTTAAGGGTCTCGAGGGTGGGGTTGTTTTGGTTTACATCCCAGTGTGATTACTGTGTTCACACCTGTCCAAACGAATCACACTCACTACTATCAAACGGACATTCACTACCCAGTCTTCAGAACTGCTCAGCAGCTTGCGTGTTGGCTTTCACATTCCATGTTTGGAAAAGAAAAGGTCTATTGGACCATTTCTCTAATGACCAGTGAAACAGAGTGGAGAACATCAACAGGGCTGGGACTGTTCCCCACATTCAGGGGTCCCACACCTATTTCTCTCACTCTAACCCTAATGGAGGCATGGAGTGCTGAACCAAGCTGACCCCTCTGTGCATTCACTGCAATCAGGTTAAAGATCTCTTAAGCTCAGCAGAGTTCCTGGCAGTTCTATTCTAGATTTCCTCATTCCTATAGCTCAAGAACAACTCAGCCAGTTCTTAGTTACAGAATGACCCCTTCATTGTTAGCACACTTGTGTTTCTTCAAACCTTTAAAATATCTGAATATCTGATGATCTTCCCGCTACAGAACTATGGATAATATGGTCGTCCCAGTCACGTAAAAAAATCAAGACACCCCATTAAATATTTAGTTCTTTATTAAGAAATATGGACATATCAACATTTGATCTTCATTAAACTACACCTAAAAATAAAGCAAAACATCAATGTGCAAAAAATATGCAAAACATCAATGAAAATATGTATTGCTCAATTAACAAAAAATGAAAAAGATGCCAATTCCCAGACCTCCTTGAAGAATTCTTTTAGCTTTGAGGAGTTGTAAGTCATTCATCCCGCAGCATCTCCATAGGATGAACATTGAGACTTTGGCCATTCCAGAACTTCCCCTTTCTTTCTGTCAGCCATTCCTTGGTGGATTTACTGTAGTAGTTTGGGTCAATCTCGTGTTTCATTCTCCACCTTCATCTCAGCTTCAGTTTTTGGAAAGATGGTCTCAAGCCCTCTCAGCAACAACAAAGAATTCCTCATGGATACTATGCTGAAGATCTTGCCAGGTCCTACTGCAGAAAAGCTGCCCCAACACCAGACATCTCCACCTCATTCTTCACAGTTGATCTGTGTTTCTGCTGAAATGCTGTGTCTGATTACAGCAAACATGTCCTCTGTTCCCGTGTCCTTATAACTTTACATTCATTTGTTTAAAGCACACTGTTCCAGAGGTCCTGGTCTTGGTCTAGCTGTTCTTTCTGAAGGAGAGCTCAGAGAGCTCTTTGGATCTGACCAAGATCTTGATCTTCACCACTCCTTTCAAAAACCAAGAGCAAACCAAACAAAATATCTGAGGTTTAAACAGGACAGGCTCCAAAAAATAAGCATATTTATAAACTGATGATTACAACTGCAATGTGATCATATGTTAGCAAAAAACATATTACATAAAAAAGAACAGCATCCTGTGGCAAATTAGATTACGTTTCTTTTTGGGAAACCAGTCTTTTAAGTAAGATTTATTGATCCCAATTGTCCCACAAATCTTCAGAACATCAGAGTCTACTACTCCTATCTGTGCTAAAATGTCAGTCTAGGCCAGATCTGTAGTCTCAAATCCTTCAGAACTGGTTATTGTTCTAGGGGGTTACTTTGCTTTAGTTTGAGTGAACCTGCTACTGTGCTGATTAGCCTTTTACTATGTGTTTCCATAGTAATTATATTACCCTCTCTCTAACGTTGGGCTTTTGTTAACTGGGTTGGTTACTAAATAGTATATCCAATAGCCTAATAGTCCTTTAGTGTGGTGTTCTTGCTGCATTAAATCATACCTCAAATTTGACCATTCACTAACACAGAACATAGGAGGATTTCATTTTTTTAACCTGTGACTTGAACACTGAAACTACATGTAAAACTAAAAAACACTTTAGACTTCCTGTGAAGTGCCCCTAGCCAATGTAAGATTGAATAAGGGTACATTCCAATAACCCCAATACTTCCCTTCGAAGTGCACTATACAGGGTACATAGACTTGAGTGGAGATTCCAAATCAGAATGCTCCCGCTCCTTGTTAGCACACTTGTGTTTCTTCAGACCTTTCAAGTATCTAAAGACCCTCCCACAGTCTGAGCACCGATACGGCTTCTCTCCTGTGTGAACTCGCCGGTGTTGTTGGAGATTGCTGTGAAAGGAAAAGGTCTTCCCACAGTCTGAGCAGCTGAACGGCTTCTCTCCTGTGTGGATTCGCTGGTGTTGGTGGAGATGACTTCGCACGAAAAAACACTTCCCGCATTCGGAGCACTGATACGGCTTCTCTCCGGTGTGAATGCGCTGGTGTACTTGGAGATTACACTGCTGATTAAAACTCTTTCCACAGACTAAGCAGTGATACATATTCTGACCTGTGTGAGTCCTTTGGTGTAACTGAAGGCAGCGTTTTGTAGTGAAGCTCTTTCCACAGTATGAACAGCAATATGGCTTTTCTCCAGTGTGAACAATTTGGTGTTTTTTAAGATGACCACTTTCTCGAAAACTCTTCTCACAGTCTGAACACTGATACGGTTTCTCTCCAGTGTGAATGCGTTTGTGGACTAAGAGCATACCGCTTTGGCGAAATCCCTTTCCACACTCTGAGCAAACGAAGGGCTTCTCTCCGGTGTGAATGCGTTGGTGTTTCGTTAGTGTGCTTCTCTCACTGAAACTCTTCCCACACTCTGTGCAGACATAAGGCGTCTCCCCCGTGTGAGAGCGCCGGTGTTGCTGGAGTTGACCATGTGTGGTACACCTCTTTCCACAGTACGTACAGCAATACAGCTTCTCTCCTGTGTGAATGCGCTGGTGTCTTTTTAGAGCACGTTTGTCAGAAAAAGTCTTTTCACACTCTGAGCACGGATACGGTTTCTGTCCTATTGGAGTGTGCTGATGTGGTTTGATGTGGTGACCATGTTGAAACCCTTCTGAATTCAGCAGTCTGATGTGTTCCTCTGGTTCGCTGGTCTCCTCCTGATGTATATGAGATGGCAAAATTGCTGCAAAGCTGGGAGAAGCAGAATTTCTGTAAAAAAACAAACTCAAAATTAAAAATCAACACAAAAATGCAACAAATGTATGACAGAATTAATTGAGGACTCCCATCATAAAGAATATATCGCTTATCCAGTTAATCATAGAACTTTGGACAAATTTAACATACAGCTTGAGGAATGTGCAAGATTGGTGTTAAATGGGTGAAAAATTCTCAAGGACAAAATGTTATGAAACGAGGCCACCTCTTCTGATGTCATCTAAAACTAAAGCTTTCCATTAAATGTAACAAATACCCAAATAGAAACTTCAGTATTTAAGTACTAGCGCCCAACAACTGTGAATCGAGTAACTGATTACCTGTGCATATCCTTAATCTACAAAGTGACATTACATTATTCACAGTCTAAAGTAAACTTTATTAAGAGGGAATTTACCTTACAAATGTAGAAGCGCAGAAGTGTGGACTGCTGATCAGAGCAGGATGTTCTGCTTCTTCACTGCAATCAGGTTCGAGAACCACATCTATAGATGCACCATTTTCCCTTGTGGCACACTTGTGCATCTTGAAGGTTTTCGAATGCCTGAAGCTCTTCTCACAGCCTGAGCAGTGAAACGGCTTCTCTCCTGTGTGAATGCGTTGATGCACTGACAGAGAACCATTCTGCCTAAAAGTCTTTCCACACTCTGAGCAGACATATGGCTTCTCTCCGGTGTGAATGCGCAGATGTTTCGTCAAGCTACTTTTCTTAGTGAAACTCTTCTCACACACTGAACAGTGATATGGCCTCTCTTCGGTGTGAGAGATTTGGGGTATTTTTAGATCATTCTCTTGTTTAAAACTCTTCCCAATCTCTGTGTGGCAAAGTGGCTCCTCTATATCCTCATGTTTGATGTTCTCAGACTTCAGTAGTCTGACATGTTCGTCTGGTGCCATCTCCTGATATGTTTATGGAGGTTGATTTGAAGAGAAGTAGAATATCTGAAGAAAAGCAAAATATATAATAGAATTCAATAATAATTGCAAATGCAAAAACATGTCAGTAAACCAAATTTAGAAAAAGTAGTATTAAACTAAATAAAAATAAACTAGGAATTACTAGGGAATCATAAAGAGGGAAAAGATGTACCTGATTGTCTTAGAGACAAGGATAAAGCTTAATTGGGCAATTTTTGCTGACAAATTAACATAAAAACAGAGTAGTTGAGTTTCAGTGACTTCATTACAATACATAAAGTACAGCCTCTCTTCATTAGAAGAACGTTTCACATAAAAACACGCACTCGTATGTTTAGCAGACACACATGTCTCCACAAGGGGGCACTATTAAGCTCTTAATAAGGCTTTGTATGGATCACTGAAAGACAGCTATCAGTTAGTTATTAACTGCAATGCTGAATATTTTACTAGTAGGTCTCCTCCACCTGTCTATCATATAATATACTCATTTCTTTGGATTTATAGCATACAGAGGAATCAGCTCTAAGATTATTCTGATTCCTATTCTGCACTTACTACCTGTATTTACTGCACCTGTTTGAACTCGTTACCTGTATAAAAGACACCTGTCCACACACTCAATCAATCACTCCAACCTCTCCACCATGGCCCAGACCAAAGAGCTGTCTAAGGACACCAGGGAGAAAATGAGAGACCTGCTCAAGGCTGGGATGGGATACAGGACAGCAGGCAATGACCATCTAGATGATCCAGAGGAGGCATGGGAAAAGCTCATGTGGTCAGATGACACCAAAATAGAGCTTTTTGGTGTAAACTCCACTCGCCGTGTTCTGAGAAAGAAGAAGGATGAGTACATCCCCGGGAACACCGTCCCCACCATGATGCATGCTTTTCTGCATAGGGGACAGGACGACTGCGCCGTACTGAAGGAAGGGTGGATGGGGTCATGTATGGCTTTAATTCTGAAGATTCACATTTAGCACCATAAAGTAACTTCTACTACTTTAACTACTTTTAACTACTTTTCAAACAGTAGTTCAGAGCTTCATTCAAATGACTAAATTACCAAAATTACCAAATTATTATTTGGGGGGGGGGTTGTGAAAATAAATATATGTATTAATTTATGCATATACTTTCTAATGCATAAATATATTTCTGTTTTACTGAGCTGAAGTTTACTGCTGTTTCTGTGTTCTGCTTTTTTACAGAATAACCCTCACTCCATTTATCAGGGCTGATTTCCCATATTTACTGCAGTACCTGTTCTTTTTTACTGTTTAAAGATGACTAAGGTCAGCTGATGTTCTGTAGATGTTTTGTTGAACTTTCTCTCTCGTTTCAATATTAATGAATTCAGGCTATAAAAGTGATGATGGATCAACATTCGATTGTAACATCGATTAAATGAAATCAGTCTAGCGTTGATTGAACCTCTGTCCACTGACTGGCCGCTCTCTGGGGGGTGTTTACACACAGTAATGACCATCATGTGACCATCACCTGCTTCACCTGTCCGTTTCACTGCGAGATTTAGGGAATGTAACACCAGCAGGGTTCCCCTCCAGTACCGTGCAGAACCGGGGGGACCCGTAACGGGTCACAGATCAAACTACGAGCCGTTATTCCTCTCCTTCTCATACTGAAACTGATCTGTTCCAGCCTGAAGAACAACTTCAGCCAACCTCACAACGAACACCCAGAACCCAGAACCCAGAGAGGCAGACAGGGCGGCGGACCTCGGGCTCAGGTGTAACACGCCGCGCTGAGCAGCTCCTACCTGCAGACGATCAGCCCTGCTCCCCGTCCTGCAGATCCAACTGCGCCCTGTATCCCCTTCTTCTCTGCTGTGGAGCTGGAGAACCAGGCCGAGGACTAGCGCCACCGCGGACTGAAGGGGTTTCACACTGGAACCAGCGGAGTTCTTCTGCCCCAACCTTTCTACAGACAAGCCCCGCCCCCTCTCCGATTGGACAATACTTTATTCTAGAAACCTACCGATTGGCCAATGGAGAAGTCGTTCACCCTCCTGTAGTGACCTCCCGTAGGGATCTCAGTGGATCCTTCTCAGCCATCACCTTCATTCAGAAAAGCTTCAGTTCATCATCAAGCAGTGCGAGGTCTTCAGAACCCGGACCCAAAACAGCAGCTGTGTGTCACACAGATAACCAGCCCAACAGAACTACACCCTAAAAAACCATGACAGCCCAGTTTACAGGGGTCCGGGCTCAGTGAAGAGACGCTGTGGCCCACTAGAATCACTGCAGTTTTATCCTGGAGGTTAGATTTCCCACAGTGCCCCAGCATCTTACCAGAGCGTGAGCAGAGTGATGAGCAGATATTCTGACATAATTAGAAGAAAGTCAGACAAGCTAACGATAGCTCATAGCCGTATGTTTCAGTTAAGGCCATGTATAACCTCCCAACCGTACCCATCAGACCAGTGAAGCAAAGGCATTCATTAAATCAGCAGAGGCTTTATTTATGCTAGCTGGTAAAGAGGCACTGATAACACAAGCTCGTAAAATGAGCATCGTGACATCACTCATTTACCAGTAAACTACTGATTTTAAAGCCGGTGTTAAATAGCTGACATGAACTGATGATGCAAAGACAAAATCACAGTTTCACATGTTCTTTATGCTGCATGTGTGTGATTAATATTACTAATATAACTATTATGACTATTATTACTAACATTGATTAACACCATATTAGTATTATTATGAACTAGTAATATCATTAGACAAACAGATGGGGTACAGCTGTGCCCCTTTGACTTCTGTCTGCTCCAGTATAAGTAGTCTAGAAACGCTCCCACCGATTGGCCTCAACCTTACTGAAAAAAGTCATGAAAGAAGAGCTTAGTTGTTGAAGACAAACGTAATGAAGCTCTTCAACACTGCAGATTCAGAACCCGGCTTTATTGACCAAGTAAGTTTCCAGATACAAGGAAGCTGTCTTTGGTTACACATTGGTTCACAATACACAGACAACAGGCATCCATTCCCCAACACTGACTTCCACACACATCCGTTCCTGACGGACATTCAAGCATGCAGAAAGTAAAAAACAGAGAAATCAATAGTAAGTACAAATACAGTGTCCACCAACGCCGACTGCGTTGAGTTTTAACAGCATGGGGGAAGAAATGTTCCTGCATTCCAGGTGTTTTAATCTGCATTTACCCAAAGTACCTGAAACAGGTGTTGGCCAAAATGGGATGGCTACCACTGAGACCTCCAAGTACTGATGACTGTAGAGCTTATCCAGCAACTCCTGATGCTGGTTGAACACAAAGAAGTACCTCCATTGCTGGGCTTTCTTTGTGACGATGTTGACGATAGTGTCCCACAGACTGTGAGTGCTACATGTACACAAGCTGGTGTGTGATGAGAAATAAAGCTATGTGAACATGTTTTAATGTTGAAAGATCTGAAACACTCCATGACCCAAAGTTGCATCACTGATCATTGCATTCAAGGAAATGAGACACTGCATCAACTGTTTCGTTTTTTTTCAATTGTGTAAAAATAAATTGACAAAGTGCTAATCTTATAGCCAATTGGAACATCTGGACAACGGCTGCTTCTGTGATAGTTTCAAAAAGTGAACATTTGGGCAGTATGTCTTACATTCAGTAGTTCAGCTCCTGTTTCTGCGTCTCCAATACTGCGGAAGCACTGAGGTGTGGACTGCTGATGAGAGCATGATCTTCTACTTCACTGTCATCAGGTTCAAAAACAATAGTTCCAGATAAAACATCTATTCGCTTAGTGCACTTGTGCATTTTTAAACCTTTTGAATACCTATAGATCTTCCCGCATTCTGAACACTGGTACGGTTTGGCTCCTGTGTGGATGCGCTGGTGGACTAGGAGAGTGGTTCGCCGAGCAAAGCTCTTTCCACATTCTGTGCAGAAATACGGCCGCTCTCCGGTGTGAGTGCGCTGGTGTTCTTGGAGATTACGGTATCTAGTAAAACTCTTTTTACAGTGTGGACAGCAGTAGGGCTTCTCTCCTGTGTGAGTGCGCTGGTGAACTTGGAGATAATTCTGCTGACAAAAACTCTTCCCGCACTCTGAGCACTGAAACGGCTTCTCTCCCGTGTGAACTCGCTGGTGCTGCTGGAGAACATCCAGTCGGTAAAATCTCTTCCCACACTCTAAGCAGTGATACGGCTTCTCTCCTGTGTGAATACGTTGGTGGACTAGGAGATTACTCTGCTGCCGAAAACTCTTCTCACACTCTGAGCACTGATACGGCTTCTCTCCTGTGTGCGTGCGCTGGTGTAGCTGGAGAGTACTATATCTAGTGAAACCCCTCCCACAGTCTGAACAGCAGTAAGGCTTCTCTCCTGTGTGAATAATCTGGTGTTTCTTCAGAGCACCATTCTCACTAAAACTCTTCCCACACTCTGAGCAGAGATACGCCGTGTCTCCTGTGTGAGTGCGCCGGTGTTTTGTGAGAGCGTTTATACCAGTAAAACTCTTCTCACAGTCTGAGCACTGATACAGCTTCCCTCCTGCATGAGTGCTCTGGTGTGATTTGAGATGACTCTCTTGTTTGAAACTCTTCCCGCACTCTGGGCAACAGAAAGAACCCTCCACATTCTCATGTTTAATCTCTTCTGGTTTTAGCAGTCTGACATGTTCCTCTGGTGGCATGTTCTGATGTGTTTGTGAAGGTAAAGTTGAATGAACATGAGAAGGAGGATGCCTGGTAAAAAAAAAAAAAAAGAACAAAATACAGGTCCAAATACTAGTCCAACTTCAAGATAATCTTCAACTAAATGCCCGAACAATCACACTTATTGACTCATCCAAACATTTCAAATCATTACTGTTTAAGCCACATACAGGGTAATCATTATTAGACATTTCTGCATGCTGTAGATTTTTTGAATTATTATTATTATTTACATTAACTGTCAAAATCCTGAAAATAATTACTGGCTGTATTTGTAAATACACCAATTTATCCAAAAGTAGAGCTTATTCAAATGTATTATACAACATCATCACAGCCAAGTAGAGTTTTTATTTTCACAAATTCATTTTTCCTCTAGTGGTAGAAACTGTCAAACTAGGGCTGCCTGATATTGGAAACAAATAGACATTGTTATTCCTCTGCATTATATAATACAATATTATAAAACATTTTCACCAGAAGGCACAAGAAGTGAATGATCCAACATGACACAATATTAATAATGTATACAATGTATCCATGATAGGAGAATTAAATAAATATTAAATATTTCATAAAAAAATTGAATTATTAAATGCATTCCTGTGATTACACATGCCCACATGATGATGCTATTGTGCATATACTGAATTATGCAGCTCTCCAGCAAACCAATCAATGAGTGAATCACTTCAAGGCTTCGTGCACAGGCAATGTACAGCATGTAAAATCTTCCAAAACACAGTAAGATTATAACTTATATATAAATAAATATATAAATATATAAATGTATCAGGACATCCTGCGAGGTGGATAAAGTGACTGACTGTGTCCTGTGCTTCACCACCCTCCTGAATGTAATAGGCTCTTTAAACAGCACCTCTCTGGACAGGACCTTTCCTAAACGGTACACAGCTCAGTCCGGCAGGGTCCGGTTGCCCGTTTCAAGATGGTGGCGCTAGTGACGTGGCAGGCTGAACGCAGACATGCGTGAAACGCGTTAACCAATGAGAGCCGGACTACCGAGCTGAAGAGAAAGATCAAACTGATTGATCCTAATCGATATGGTTGACAAAAACACTAAACACTTACGGGGTTTTTCCACTTTCATGTGGCAGCAAAGCAAAACAAAGCCCAACCTCGCCGCATCCACTGCACCGGCGCTGCGCTGCTGGTCAGCACTAGTTAGGGCGGTAGTGTGGGTTTGGGACGCAGCCAGTGTTCCGCTGCTGTCTGTCTGGTCTGTTGTGATGGAAGGTCTGATCTGAGCTCCGTCATCAGACACTGTGTGTTTTAATAAATACTGTATACTGAATACGGTATCATCAGACAGACAGACAGACAGACCACAGCGGGATCTGTCACTGGACCGGTGTCGGTTCCGTGCTCCCTATCGGTTCGGGTTTACAGTGTGGTGTGGAGCAGATATGAGAGTCAGAGAAACACTGAAGACTACCGAGAACCTTCCGCCCTGAAGAGCTACTTACAGCATCCCCACTCCTGCTGCTCCACCTGCTCCACCTGCTACAACAGCAACGCCGCCTGCCTCCTGCCTCCTGCCTCTCTCCTCTGCTTCTCTGCTTTACTGCTGCTGGAGAACCACTCTGCAGGAATTAGTGCCACCATGCACTAAAGGGAATTCACCATTTAAACCCCACCTGTATTCAGGCAAACCCCGCCTCCTGCTCTACGATTGGACAGCTGAGAAGTCGATTAGTTTTACCCTAGAAAACACAGGACATGGTGGAACTAAATACTGAATTTGCAGCAGAAACAAACAAATCTCCCAACATAGAGATTCCTTTAAATGATTTCATATACAGATTAAACCTAATAGATATATATATATATTTAGATATATAGACAGACATATAGATAAGCAGATGAGTAGACGTTTTGTTTCCCATTGGCAGATATGGTACAACCATGAGTTAGGAGCCTATAAAAAAAATCTAATGAGATCTTCTGCCTCTGACTTGAAGTGATGTGAAATAGCCTGTTCTGAAATGCAGCATCATGGGCGCTGTTAAATCCCATGAGCTGACTGTAGGGGATATACAGAACACTGCTTAAGGTCCCATTGAGCGGTCCTGTTTCATGGCTTGTCTCGTCTTGAATGAAGGCACGTCTGATTTGTAGGATCTGCTTCATATGAGCACAGTTCAACGTCAGAGAAGAGCTGAAAGTAAGGCTGTTCTCTGTAAAATGTCACGTGTTTAGTGAATAAAAAGCTCTAAACCTACAATCAAACAAGAGCACAGGGTCTGATATTAGTCCACTTCTACGCCTCCAGGCAGAGTCTGAGCACTGATGTTTTAATGGGTGAACTGTCCTGCTCCAGTCCTCTAGAGACCAATGAAAACGTGGCTACTGCTCCTCTCCCTCCAACACTTGCTGTGGACTGCTGCCCACAGGTGGACCCTCTGCGTCTTCGTTGTGATCGGGTTCCAGAACCACGGTTGCAGAATTATCCAGCTCTTTCTTACCACACCTGTGAGTCTCCAGAGCTTCTGAATCTCCCGTGTGAACGCAGTGGTGTGTTTGGAGATTGCGGTGTCTCGTAAAATGCCTTCCACAGCGTGGGCAGAAATAGGGCTTCTCTCCTGTGTGAGTGCGCCGGTGCTGTTGGAGGTTACTGCGTCTAGTGAAACTCTTTCCGCAGTACGAACAGCAATAGGGCCTCTCTCCTGTGTGAATGATCTGGTGTTTTCTGAGAGTACATCGGTCAATGAAGCTCTTCCCACACTGGGAGCAGTCGAAGGGCTTCTCTCCTGAGTGAATGCGCTGGTGGAGCTGCAGGGTGCTGTTTTGATTAAAGCTCTTCCCGCACTCTGAGCACTTGTACGGCTTCTCTCCAGTGTGAATGCGCATGTGTCTGGACAGAGTCCCCCGGTCAGAAAACCCCTTCCCACACTCCGAGCAGACGTACGGTCTGGCGCCTGTGTGAGTGTGCTCGTGTTGTTCAAGTGTACTGTACCTCAGAAAACTCTTCTCACAGTATGAACAGCAGTAGGGCTTCTCTCCGGTGTGAGTGCGCTTATGCTGTTGGAGATTACTGTACCTCGAAAAATTCCTCCCACAGTCTGAACAGTGATGCGGTTTCTCACCGGTGTGAACCACTTGGTGAAGATGGAGACTGCCCTTTTGGTTAAAACTCTTCCCACACTCGGAGCACTGATACGGCTTCTCTCCGGTGTGAATGCGCTGGTGTTTGGTTAGAGTACACCTATCCGAGAAACTCTTTCCACACTCTGAGCACACATACGGTTTCTCCCCCGTGTGAGTGCGCTGGTGGAGTTGGAGGTTACTGTATCTAGAAAAAGTCTTCTCACAGTATGAGCAGCAGAAGGGCTTCTCTCTGGTGTGAGTGCAGTGGTGATGTTGGAGATTACTGTATCTAGAAAATGTCCTTCCACAGTGTGAGCAGACATAGTGTTGCTTTTCTGTATGAACACACTGGTGTTTGTTTAGTGCATGTTCATCAGGAAAAGTCTTTCCACACTCTGAGCAGACATACTGCAACCTTCCTGTATGAACACATGGATGGTGTTGTTGGAGAGGAGTCGGATATGATGGGAGATCGTTCTCTTCTTTAAAACATTTCTCACACTGTGAGATGCAATATGGCTCCTCTGTGTCCTCATGTTTAATGTCTTCTGATTTCAGCAGTCTTACGTGTTTCTCTGGCGCCATCTCCTGATGTGTTTGTAGTGGTGAACTTGAGGCAACATCAGGACAAAGGCTGTAGAAGAAAAAAGAAAAACAAAAGTAATGTTTAAAACTTAAAAGGCATGAAAGTGGGTGGCAGCTAACAGACCTCTAACAGCAGATGTTTTCAGATTTAAAAAGTTTACAAATACAGAATTAAACAAACGAAAACTGCAAATCTAACTAAAGCAGTTCTCTTTCCCTATTGCTACGTAATTCTGAACACTGCACAGTACAGTCAAGGCAGAAAGTGGTGAAGTCTAAAAACTAAAAGATGAAGCCTAGTTATTATTGATCCTAGCATGTTTTGTGGCCTACAACAAAATGCTTAGCAGTCCAAGATGACTTAAGATAGCAAAAGAAACAGAGCCATAAGATATTAAAATAAGAAATATTACTGATCATATTAAACAGAAATGTATTATATTATACAGACATTAAAGGAAACAAACAGGAAATGATCGTTGTAGTTTATCATCATTATCATCACACTAACTGACTGTATAGAGCTAGGACTTCAGGATAATCTACTCAGAGCTCAGAGCTCAGAGCTCCAGTGTGGTCTTACCTGTCCTGCATCCTGCTTCAGAAACGACCAGGTCTACAGCTCTTCTCCCAGGACCAGCCAGGCACGCGTGCTCCTAACAGCTCCTGACCACTGCTCAGCCCCTTTTCCTCTCCGTCCTGCAGAAACCTACAGAAACCTGCCAGGTACCGAAGAACGTCCGGGATCATCTGCTTCTCTTCTTTTTGGAGGGCTGGAGAACCTCTCTGAAAGAGTTAGCGCCACCACGGACTGAAGGGCGTTCACTCGAGAGCCACAGACAGACGGGGTTTGTAATCCCACCTGTTTTCAGACAATCCCCGTCTCCTGTGCTCCTATTGGACAGTTATTCACACGAAAAACAGTCGATTGACCAATTGAGAAGTTGTTGGCGTTAGCAACCACAGAACAGAGGATCTGCAGCAGAACCAAGAGCAACCAGAGAGTTTCTCAAATGTGTCCCTGAACAACAGAACCATCTTTAATAGGATCTTTGGAGGACCTTCTATTGATCTTGCACCCGTCACATCCTTCTTCTGTCTGGTGCACCTTATTTAGCCCATTATTCCATGTGTTAGCAGCTGAATCGCTCTGTAGGGTCCAATTCTGACCAACACCTGAACTTTCATCCGGCCCACATTCTGCCTTTCAATGATGTCAAGCATTTATTCCAAATCTGGTTAGCAGGAACACAGAACACCCAAAACAGAAATGCTGTACAAACCTCTGACACGATCGGCTGATCAACCTTCAGTGTGGTGACCACAGGAGAGCCCATAAGACACTTCCCATAGCCATAACAGACGTGTGAGCGCCTGAACATCTGCTGTCTGGGATGTGGTTTAAAAGGCCATGATAAACTACACCACTCTAGATTAACGGTTCGAGACATTTACTCCAGGCCTAACATCACCAGCTGCTTATGTGCTGTAAGTTGATCTGATGGAAACTGTGGTTGGATCTCAAATATTCTTCTTCCAGAAATATTTAAAGAGCCATATGCTACACATTCAGAAAAATCCAGGTAAATAAACAGTTCAGCAGTCTGTAAGCCTTTCTCTCTTTCCAGCCAATCGACAGGGAAAGCATATATAAGACACGCCCATAGGCGAATTCATTATTCACAATAGATGGCAAACGGCCAGGTCTGCAGTATCATTGAGGTCAAATGAAGGGGCGGGATTAATCAGAGATAGAGGGTGGAATAAAAAGATGGCTGCCAGGGGAGCTGGCTTGTTGCTGTGAGCTCTATGGAAGTCATGGCTCATTTTCTTGCTGTCCTCGCAGTGGTTAGTTTCAGCTTCTTGAACACAGCAGCTGCTGCTGCTGTTGCTTTTCCACGAAGGCTTCATACTCAAGCTCAGCCTGTTCCTCTTCACCAGTATGGTCCTCGGGGATTTGCTCCTGAACAGGTGGCTCAACCTGAACCCTATCAGATATGCCAAGTAGCAGAACATGATAAGGTTCCGTGTGGTGAACTTGGCATAACCGGTGACAACTGTCAAGCGATTGACTGCTGTTTTGATGGACAGCAGTGCTACTATGGGATGGCTGGTAAGGTGTGGGTTCTTGGGGTTTTGTCTGTGAGCTTTATCTGCTGGTTAAGCTAACGACTCTACCCTGTGTTCAGTGACCATCCAGTGCACCAAGGATGCACAGTTTGTGTTGGTGGTGGCCAGAGATTCAACGCTACCCAGGCTGAGTCTAGACTCGATCAGTTTACTGGGAGGAAGTGATGGGGTCTGTGGTGCAGCTGACTCTAATGCTGCTTTTGCCATTTTCCAATTTCCTGTTACTGCTTGTGGAACAAGGATCATGGTGAGAACCTGAAGTCTTGCTGTTCTGATGAAATAACCAAGCACTGGTGTTTGGTACTAAATGGCTGTTTTCTCTTTAGGATACAGGAAGTTATTTGGTTTATGAGAACAAAATGTCCTCCTCCTATGAAGTTGGTGTGGGGCCCCATGGTGCAATCACGAGAGACAGCCACTATGAGTGAGTGACCCTTGCATCACCCAGCAGCTGTTGGTCAGGATGTTGTGCTAACCTGGTGTTTCCTTTGCAAGGCTGTTCTTCCAGTGTAGGTATTCTTCAACAAGCGTTGAGGCATTGCTGGTTGAAGTCAACACTGTTCCTCCTCCACTCCCAGTGGCTGTTCTTGGTCCCCTCAGAGTAGAGCTGAGACTAGCTAACGGCCAGTGTGTCGCAAAGGGCTGTGTAGAAGGTAAGGGGTTTGGGCCTTAACACTTGCTCAGGTAAAATTTTCTTCATCCTTTGCAACATTGATTCTGTGCTTCAACAGAACAGGTAGCCTACACCTCCTACTACTCTGAGGGGGAGTACCCCATCACTAAGGTTCTGAGGGAGCCTGTATATGTGGAGGTGCGTCTCTTGGAGCGGTCTGACCCAAATGTTGTCCTCACCTTGCAACGCTGCTGGGCAACCTCTACTCCGAACCCAGACACCCTTCCGCAATGGGACCTCCTGGTGGATGGGTAATGTATCGTGTCCCTGTACAGGTTTAGGTGGTTTTGTGCATGGCAGTGTTGGTATACTGTTCTTCTCTAGGTGTCCGTACCAGGATGATCGTTACCTGACCACCCTGATCCCAGTGGGAGGCTCGTCTGACCTTCCCTATCCCACCCACTACAAGCGGTTCGTCCTCAAGATGTTCACATTTGTGGATCCAACCTCTCTGGCTCCCCTGAAGGAAACGGTAAAGCATCCTGCTGAGTCCTTCAGTTTGTAGGTGGAATTTGAGGAGTGCGTAAAGGGCTGCTTCCTTTTCTTCCAGGTGTTTATCCACTGCAGTACAGCTGTGTGCCATCCAAGTGAAACTGACTCGTGTGAACAACAATGTGGTAAACAAAGTGGGTCAAGATCTCATTAGTCCTCAGTTTCATGTCTCTGAATTCTGGATTAAATGTATTAATAATTATTTTTTTCTCTTCATTCAGAGAGAGATGTTGCTGCAGCAGACCGGGATGCTCCCAGTGAGTCCGTGGTGTCCAGTAAAGAAGTCATCTTCATTGAAGCTTGAAGTTCAGATTTTGGTCTTGCCTGAAATAAAATGGCTTTCTTTCAAGTTATGGTGTCTGAGTAGTTGACTACCCTGTCTATTAGTAAACCAATCAGCTTGAGGTCTTGAGGGGTTATTATTATTTTTTTTTTAATACACTGGCACATAGTATCACAATGCCCCCCCCAAACCCCCACATGGGCCTTTCAGGTCTAATGCACTTCCTGACTGAATAGGAGGGGGCACTTTTTGCAGGAGGCTACACTGGTCTGTATTACGTAGAAGTGGTTTTCCTGAAGCATGCTCAGCAGTAAAATGGGAGGTGGGTTCTGCAGCTGTGATCACTGCATGAATGCCCTCTCAGTTGGTAAAAGGCCTCCATTGGCTTTATCCTTGTATCCTGAGAGGGATTGAGACCTGACCCAAGCTCCTGCTGTGTCCCTTATCACTGCTATGTGGAGGACTTGTGAATTACCTTCAAAAGGCCTAAAGCATGTCTGGTTGTGTTCAGTCACTGATTAAAGGTAATCTGGGGGTGAGGAGTTAAACCGGTCTGGGATTTGGAGGAATCCTGATGGATTTGAACTTTAACAAAGTGGTGCTCTCAAGGCTCCTTGCCCAGGAGTAACTATGACTATATAGTGCTTTACAAAATCTGACTGAGTCCCAAAGAAATACAGATCTAGATGCACATTTTTCATTTTAAGCAAGATTTTTCTTTTACAGTTTCAAAGTAAGTTTAGTCAATTTGTAACACTGTAGGCAAATATAGATGTTAAGTTTTATATTTAATGTTATTGAGGCTTTGAGTTTAGCCTTTACCAGATCTGATCCTGGTAAAAGTTCCGATTTATTGGTGTGCCCAAACTTTTGCATGGTGCTCCGTCCCATATTTCATTATAAAACTGTACAAAACACAAATACCCTAATCTCTCTTAATATGCTGTTTTATCTTTAGCTTTAAACCTTGCAGTTGATCGTCCACTCACTTCACTATCCACAATAACAGGTTTTGATCAGGGTGCTCAAACTTTCTAATTCCTCTGTATTTCAAAAGCACAACAAATAGACTGATCTTTACAGTGTTAGTAAAAAGATCTTTATCCACATGTTGAATGGAAGCAATCAAGCAATGATAATGACTGTTCAACTGGACAAAACCATTATAAATCATCATCATTTACTGAAATATCTCCTGCTTTCACAGCACAAATAACCAGCTGCATGGAACATGATGGATCTCAGCTGTGTCTCACTCACAGCAGGTCCAGAGCCGTGTTAAGAGCACCTCAAAGGGGCGGAGTCACCTCCATCTGTTCTACATAAAAGCAGTTTCCAAGCAGCAGAAGAACCAATCCTCAGCATTTCAGAGTATTCCATGATGGCTTTAAGGCAGAGTGGATTTGGGCTTCTCCTGGTCCTGGGGGTTGGAGTGTGTAATGCACAGTTTGGTAGTCCAGTTGGAGCTCCAGCTCAGAGAAGACAGCAAGGTCCAGTCTCTGGAGGACTCTTCCCTTCTCCTCAAGATGCCCTGAGCGTTCAGCTCAAACAAATGATGCAGGGTCCTGTAAAGAAGCTGACCTGGCAATTCCCCCATGCTCCAGAGAGGCCGAAGCAGCCACAGGTGCAGTTTGAGCTGCGGCAGCCGGCTCGTGCTTCTAGTGTAGCGGTTCAGTGTAGTGAGAACATGGTGCGTGTGGACGTGAGGAAGGACTTCTTTGGAACTGGTGAGCTAATAAACCCACTAGATGTCAATCTTGGAGGCTGTGCTGTAACAGGAGAAGATTCTGCTGCTCAGGTTCTCATCTTCCAGTCTGAGCTGCAGATGTGCAAGAGTGTGTTAATGGTGAGTTTGTAGGTGTGTGGGGGGGAGGCCTGCTCTTGTAGGCCTGGCCTGTCTCTGTGTCTGCTGAGATCTAACTCTTCTTAATCATCTGTCTTTCTGCAGATGACTGAGGATGAACTGGTCTACACCTTCACCCTTCTCTATGCCCCACAATCATCTGCTGGAGCTCGTTGTCCGGTCGAGGTCTGCTATGGTTGGCATTGAGTGTCACTATCCACGGTGAGGACCGGTGTCTGTCAGGTGTAGCTGCTGTTTCCTGAAGCAGGAGTCTGAACTGAGACCGTTTCTTGTTGACAGGAGGTTTAACGTGAGCAGCAATGTCCTCCTGCCTGCTTGGATACCTTACGCTGCTACTGTGGTTGCTGAGGAGCGTCTGGTCTTCTACCTTCGGCTCATGATGGGTTTGTAGCACGTCCGTTGGAGGTGGTGTAGGGGTCAAACTCTCTCTAATGGTCCTTATTGTTTCCCCCTCAGATGACTGGCAGTTCGAGAGGCCTTCCTACCAATATTTCCTGGGTGACTTCATCAACATTGAAGCCTCTGTGATGCAGTACAACCATGTTCCTCTGAGGGTTTTTGTGGATAGCTGTGTGGCCACTGCTGTGCCTGATGTGAACGCCACTCCCAGATATTCCTTTATAGAGAACTATGGGTAAGTAAGCCTCTGTGCTGACTATCCAGCCTGAGACTGGACTTTAGTACAACCTTCGACTGTCTGCCCATCCAGCCTGGTCACCAGCTGTCTACCTGTTCCTCCTGCTAGGTGTCTGGTAGATGCTAAGCTAACAGGCTCGGAGTCTCGTTTCCTGCCACGGGTTCAGGGGGACAAGCTCCAGTTTCAGCTGGAAGCCTTTGTGTTTGAGCAGCAGAGAAGTGGCCTGGTAAGGAGGACTGCAGTATTCTGCAGAGCTGGTTTCAGTCATGTGGGCTTATGGTGTTTGCTTCTCTGCAGATTTACCTCACCTGCTTCCTGAAGGCCACTGCTGCTTCTGCCCCCACTGATGCTGTGCACAAGGCCTGCTCCTTCAGTGCTAATAGGTCAGTGGTCCTAAGAATGGAGGTTCAGATCAGGTGCAGTTGATCAGGTGACTGACCAGGGTTTGACTGTCTCTCTTAGGTGGACAGCAGTAGAGGAAGATTCCAGGGTCTGCAGCTGTTGTGATACAAGCTGTGGTGCTGGGGCTGTGGGCCGTGTGCCTCCTGCTGCAGGTATGTGTAGTAAAGTTCTGCATGGTGATCCAGGAGTACCTGTTACTGAGTCTAACCATCTGCTTCCTGTTTCAGGCCCACAGTGGGAAGGAAGAGTCTCTCTGGGTCCAGTTGTGGTTGGGGAGAAAGTGCCTTTCTGGCAGTGATGTGTGGAATTTACTGGAAACTGAATAAAGTCATTAACAAACTGTTCTCTGGTCAGCTTCATGGATATTCTGGTGTGACTGGTTTGGACTTCTAAACAATTATGTATTATTGCAGAGGGAGTTCCCACATGGTTTAAATGGTGACTTCATTTTAATATAGCTGTGATGGGGAAAGTGAGAACCCATGCAGTCATGTTGCAGAACCCCCACAGTCCCTCTAAACTGGGGGGGGGGGGAGTTGAGTCTGATTAAACTGGTAAGTCATCAACAGACTCTAGTTACAGTAGATATGACCTGGATATAAAACACATGTAAAAAGGCTCAGTGGTCTCATGAAGGCCAGACTGTCTGAAACTGTAGGTTTGAACTCAGCCGTGACCTTAATCCACTACAGAACTGACCCGTACCCTACACTTGAAGATGGCAGGACTGTGTAAGGATGACCCTGTAAAGATTGGTTCAGGGATTCTGTGGCCTCATTTTATTTGTATGGTCATTAATTTGGTCTTAATGTGTATCATGGAGGCAGGACCTTCATGTGGCTATAGAACATTGCTCTTGTCAGTAAACCTGCAGAACAGTGGAGTTCAAGCTTTTGCAGAACATCAAGTACAACTCTGGCCTTGCAAATGTTTTGCTTTGTGGCTTCAGGATTATATCTGCCTCTAGAGGGTGCTGCTGTGTTCACTCCAGGGACATCAGTTATGCTCATGGTCAGAGTGCTCAGCAGCTGTGTAGAGAAGCTCATGGCTGCTGATTGTTGGGATGAGGTTTAAGGAGTTCTATCCTAATGACTATGAACAAGCCACAGCCCTAACAAGCTAATTCAAGTCTGAGAGCTCAAATATCTTGGGTGCCTGAACTTCAGCATGGTGAAATGCTCTGTTTTCACTCTAAAATTGAAAAAAACCCCCCCAAAAAAACACAAATCCAATGTCTTTGTTCCTGCTTTGACTCTGGGACCCCTGAGTCCCAGAATTAACTGTGAGGCTTTCTGTGATAACATGGTACGCAGGTGGACGCACTGATGCAGCGGTCTAAACCCGATCCTTACCAAGAGCTTGTGGAGCTTCGAGTATGGCTCGGCTTCAAAACGGAACGGAAGAGAAGCATCCAGACTTTTCTGTTCTAGTCAATTGTCCTCAGACTGGAGATCACCTCTTTCAAGAGTATTTAATTCAGCACTTAATAAAGGTTTGCTTGCACTGAAATGTCTCACTCTTCTGTACGTCAGTGTGGATAAGAGTGTGTGATAAATGCCATACATGTAAACGTAACAGAAATAAACAGATTCAGTGAAAGACTATAGAAAAACTCCATAAGACTCCCTAAAACTGCTGTTATTACTGTTGATAATGCTGCATAATGCAGTGTTTTAATAGTGACGTATGAAGCATTGCACGACAACACAGTGATTCCTGATAGTGTAAACTACTGATACGTGCTTTGAGGAAGTATGTATTTTCATTTCCTCCTGATGTTTCACCTCTTTCAGAAGTTTTCCTCCAGGGTTTCTGTCATTCATGCTGGAATTTTCCTTTCTGAAGTGTTCCACTTTCCCTTTCAGCTTCAGGAGCTGGGTTCTCTGCCTTACAGTGCCCTCAATTATTAACCTCAATAAATGATATTACAGTAGTTTAACTTAACACATGTTTAATCTTTACCAAACATTGTAGTAATTGTCCTAGTTTGCTAAAATTATCTGTAAATCTCCATGACTACAACAACACAGATACAGCCCATAATTTATCTCTTATCCAAACCCACCAGTGCAGCTACAACACAAGTCTTCTGAGTTTTATATGGAATGATGATGATGATGATGATGATGATGATGATGATGATGGAGGTAAAATAGTGGAGAATCTCCACTAATGCAGTTCTCTTTAGGGACTACTTTCTGTAGCTGCACTACACCCTGCAGCATGTATCCCTCCACCATTTTAATGATCTGATTTTAAAAGCAGGTTCTAGAGCCGAACTCTTCTCAGAACTCTGGTAGAACCGTGTCTCAGGCATCAGGCAGCGTCTTCATCACCATTAGGTGAAGAACTTTCTGTGAGGAGCTTTTATTAGAGCTTCATACGTCTGCTTCCCTTCACCTCCACTGTAGAACCACAGCTCTGACTGGGGGAGGTTATCTAGAACCTCCACTGTAGAACCACAGCTCTGACTGGGGGAGGTTATCTAGAACTGAGCATTTCACACCAAACCCCCAAACCTCCCAAACGCCCCAAACTCCCACACTGAATGAGTTTGGTCATGTTAGAATCATAAGTAATCATCAAATGTAAAATCATTTGTGTAGTTTTTCCTAGAAAGCTTTCATAAAAGAGGCACCAGGTTCTAAAGCATCTCTAAACAACCTGAATTCCATTAGTGTGTCCTTTCATCTCCCACATCTTCTCACCATTGCTTTCTTCAGCAGTCTTTAAAATGTCTGTAGCTTACTGTTCAGTTGCTCTGTGCTCATCCAGCAGCTCTTACAGCTCACAGTCTCCATCCTGAGGACTCCTCATGTTCTTCTTCAGATCGACTTTGAAAACGGATCACTGTTTAACTTTTTAAACACGGTCCTTCTCGTGAAGGTGTTTCCAGGTGTGCTCTTCAGCTCCTCTTGACGAGGTTGCTCCTGGCGTCCAGCTGTGTCTGAAACAGCTGAAACTGAGAGGTGGTCATTATTGGTTTCAGTTAAACTTCTGGATTTAAAAGTTTCTATTTAATTCTGTTTCAGTAGTTTACTACACTTACAGGTGATGTCGACCTGCAGGCTGGTTTTTCTCTTAAACACATCCAAATTCATCTGATCCTGCGGGTCGGTGACCTGACTCTGCTGTTTGCTGCTGTTGGAAGAGGAGTTCTCCTCCTCGACCAGCTGCTGGAGCTCACCTCCCTGTTCACCTTCGACAGATTCTGCCATCTTCACATCGTCCGTCTCAAAGAGTGCCTCAAACAAACAGCTTCTTTAAAATCTCCTACATTTCGTTCTGCTTTTGCAGCAAGAGGAAGCCTAGAGAAGGAGAGCTCCTCTCACTGGATCTGTTGTTTACTGAGGTTTCAGCAGGTCCAACAAGTGGAGCAGCTGTGGAGAGAAGTGAGTCATACTTTAGTATGTACCTGGTGCTGCCACACCCCTGGAAGACCTTGAGCTCCTGTAGAGGTCTCAGAGAAACAGTACTGTGCAAACTGGCAATCACTGACAGTCACTCAGCAGCAAGGTCTAACACACACACACACACACATTAAAGCTGCTGATCTGGGCTGTTGGGTTTGGTCTTGAACTGGATCTGAACCGGCTGTGCCTGTAGATTTATCACGTTTCACTGAACGTCTGAATCAGCTGCTGCATCTGTATCTCCATCTTTACAGAATTTTATGATGAATGGATCAATAGAAATGTTCCTAAATCACCTGGAATAAACATTTTTATACTGACCTCCACTGAACGTTCAGCTCCTCCACGCGTTAATCCGCTCAAGTAAAATTCACTTCAGACTTACAACCTGCCCTCACACAGAACTGCAGCACACCGTCGTTCTCAGAGGCATCCTGGGCATAGTTACAGTTCCTAAGGTACAAAGTATCTTAACTGGGTAAACTGATTTACTCTAGCGCCACCTGGAGGCAGCTCAGAGATGCAGTACTAGTCTGAAATTCATGTATGTTTCATTGTGTATTTTCTCTATTGGACACCATCGCATTACCATAGGAGTTAATTCTGAGACTTTCAATAAAGGTTTAATCAGAAGGTCCCGGCTGGTGGGTCATTGTGACTGACCTGGTGGTGGTGAGTGCGTTAGTGTGTGTTGGGCCGGTGGTACGAGTGGATCAGAACAGCAGCGCTGCTGGAGTGTTTAAACTCACTGTCCACTCTATCAGAGTGTAAAGTCAGAAACAGAGGCTCTGTATCTGCTGCTTCACAGTTAGTGCTGATCATCCTCTAGTTCTTCATCAGAGCCCACAGGACACAACTTTACAGAAGAAGGAAAAAACCCTCCCTTAAAAGGGAAATATTTTTACAGAACTGCATATTTCTGTTGGAGTATTCATTGTGATAATTTGACAGGGTGTAAAAGGCAGTTGATGACCTCTTCATCTTCCAAAACAACTGGCTTTCACAGTAAATTAAGCACATTTTATTTCAGTCAATGAAAGAAAACCTGTCTGAGTGCGTTTTGGCTTCATGCCCTTAACCAACCCCCATTCCCAGGCACCCACAGCAAGTCCTGACCGCTCGCTGGACAGACCTCACACTAAACTGCACAGAGGAAAGAGCTCGGTTAGGTTCAGAACAGCCACAACAGCGCCACTGTAATCCATGAAGGGGGCTCAGTGGATAGAGCTCCGGGCTATCGATGACCGGGTTGTGGGTTCGATACCCAGTGGGAGTGAGGGAGTGAGACTTCTACCCCCTCATTAAATCATGTGCCAGCAAAACCCATACAGACAAAAAATTGGACAGTTCTCGTCCTGACGACTTGAATAGGCATGCTCTCTCTTGATGACCCTTATGCAAGATCTTTGGCTATGGTTCAAAGCAGATGCTGTAAAAGGTCTGCAGCGGTGCCACCTACTGGAGGAAAAACACCAAAAAGTCTTTATTCTCATTTCCCAGTCATTTTTATTACAGCACTGGTTCAGATATACCAGCAACAGCCTTCAATTTAAAGAATGAATCCTGCTTTCAGAAACACACACACACACACACACACACACACACACACACACACACCTTTGTAATTAAGTGATCGTATTTACAAATGCTGTAAAGACGTAATTAAACTCATCATTTAAACACACTTTAACCCATAGCTCCGCCTCCAGACTAACGACAACAACACTGACTAATCAAATCTTTACAATTCACAGGCTGTAAAAACACAGCGGTCGACTGGAACCGACTGAGAAGTAAATATACCGTGTGTAATTTAGTAAAGTTGAATTATTTATATTATTAATATTAATATTAAGGTAAACCGTAGAAAACAGCGGAGGCTCGCTCTGCAGCCGAGTGCCGCCCGGAATGACAGTCCGTTGTGTGGGAGCGTCCTGAAGCAGCAGACGAGTGTGTGTTTCTCTTTAAGACGGACCTCCATCGCTCCTCTTTCCTTTTTTTTATTATTTTGCTCACCTGCTGACCCCTACCTGACCTCTCCTGCTCCTGACCTCTGACCCCTGATGTAGCTCTGACAGAGATCTCTGTGTGATCTAACTCCCTCTCTCTCGCCCTGTCTCAGTGATTGACCAGCTGGGGGCGCTATAGTTCGCTGCGAGAGCGGGAAATGCGTGGACCCTTCCTCATCTCTTTTCTCTTCTCCTCCTTCCTCCTCCTCTTCTGCTCCTCACGCAGCAGCTTCTGGAACGCCTCAGCCGTGTGGAGCACCTGAGTGAGCGAGAGAGAGAGAGAGAGAGAGAGAGACAGAGAGAGAGAGGCAGAAAAAGAGAGAGAGAGAGAGAGAGAGAGAGAGAGAGAGAGAGAGACAGAGCGAGAGAGGCAGAAAGAGAGAGAGAGAGAGAGAGAGAGAGAGAGAGAGAGAGAGCTCCACCATGAATTATACAGTTCAGTGGTCAGTGGTTGACATCACTGACTGTGTGTGTGTGTGTGTGTATACACTCACATCGTCTCTCTCAGTGCGGTACGGGTTAATGAAGTCTGGAGATTTCTCTGTGATTCCCAGCTCCTGAGACATCTACAGAGAGACAGTGAGACGGTCAGACAGACAGGCAGGCAGGCAGACAGACAGTCACACTCTCTCTCTCTCTCACACACACACACACACACACACACACACACACACACACACACACACACACACACACACACACACACACACACACACACACCAGTGTGAGGACATGTTGGTGAGGGCCCTCTGTAAACACGCCGGTCAGGTTACAGAACCGCAGCCCCCAGCGCAGCAGCCCCCCCCACTCCACGTTACGGTCGTAGTAATGGTGGACGATCCGCGGGAACCTCAGAGCAACGTCTCCGAAAAACGCGGTGTTCTCCACCACATGAGAGTACGCTAGAGCGAGAGAGAGAGAGAGATTGATTTCAGACCTCCTGAACTGACAGACCTCCACTCCTCCAGTCTGAGTCCTGCTGGAAACTCACCTTCTTTAATTTTGTCATCCAGTGGGAAAGGATCGTCCGGCTGCATGTTAGCGGCTACCAGAACAGCTCTCGAATCCTCCAACACCTACACACACACACACACACACACACACACACACACACACACACACACACACACGTGAAAGAGAGTAGGTAAGTTAAAAGGCGTGAGGAAAGGAAGGGAGTGAGGAGAGTGAGGAAGAGGAGAAGGAGTGAAGGGTGGTCTGGTGTACCTTGAAGAGCCCCTTCAGCATGATGTCGATGATCTTGTACTGCTGGTTGACGTCGTTGAGCTCCACAAGGTTCTTCAGAGCGTTCAACTGATCCTTCCTCTTCGTCTCAAACAGACGCTTATCTGATACACACTCAGGAACCATAACACACACACACACGCACACGCACACGCACACGCGCACACGCGCACACACACGCACACACCTGCACACACCTGCACACGTGTTTCAGGATACAGATCTCCAGGTTGGAGTCATGTCTGTGTCGGCGGGTGTGAGGGTCAGAGTCTGAGGAACACACAGTGCTGAACGCTGCCAACAGCAATGTGGTGCACACACTCAGCATGGCCAGCAGGGGGCGACGCACACACGCTCCAAACAGCCTGTGAATCACAAAAGGGAGAAACACACTCAGCATGGCCAGCAGGGGGCGACACACAAACGCAGTGCTCAATGTTTTTTTAATTATTGTCACCACGGTAACTTACAAGGGTGGACAAAATAACAGAAACAGCACTTTAGACACTTTTTTTCAGCAACATTACTGTACAGCCGCGCACACACACACACACACACACACACACACACACACACACACACACTAAACCAGGAAACAGCATCCAGTAAATGTTGAACAGGTGGAGGTGGTCAGTGGTGATCAGGCTGTGGTCAGTTCGGGTTCATTTCCTACATTAACGGAATCATATCTCTAATGTCTCTAACGCTGCACATAATCAGGGCTCCCCCTGCAGGACATAGTGGGTAACAGCAGCTCTCCCAGGACCCCTGGAGGGCGAGTTTAAATGGTGGAGATCAGAGAGGAGTTTACAGATGGAGGAACAGTCACTAATGCTTCACCATGTCTACACTCACCCACCCAGCATGGCCACAGTTTCCATGGAAACTATGAATAAACAGCAGGAAATAGAGTAAAGGACCAGTTTAGATCTCTTCTCACTCACCCACCCACCCCTCTCCCTCCACCAAGCTCCCTCCCTCCCTAATGTCAGAGATAAGCAGCTCTGAAAAAATAAGTGTAAAAGTCTGATTAATATTTAATGTGTTGATTTAAAAAACAGAAAAAAGAGAGAGAGAGAGAGAGAGAGAGACAGAGAGAGACAGAGAGAGAGAGAGACAGAGAGAGAGAGAGAGACAGAGAGAGAGAGAGACAGAGAGAGAGAGACAGAGAGAGAGAGACAGAGAGACAGAGAGAGAGAGAGAGAGAGAGAGAGGGATGTACAGCAGGGTTTATCAGTCTGTACTCCAGCAGGACCACCACAGCGGAGTCAAGCAGGACCACTGCAGGGCACTGTGGTCCACATTCAGCTGATGTTCAGCTACAAGTCAGAAGTGCACTGTGGGAGACCGCAGCTCCTCAGAACTCTGGAATTTCACACTAAGAGACAACTTCAGTCAATGCTGTAAATACAAGGTTTTTATCCAGCAGAAGCGAGATGAATATAGTAAGCGCAGTAATGGCAGAGATGTTGACGGTACACTGATAACACCTCCAGATCCGATGCAGCACTCTACTCCAGCTGCAGGAGGGTTCCGGAGTCGGTCTGTAGACGGCAGAGAGAGGCTGAGCACCTCAGGCTTCAGGAACAGGCTGCAGGTGGGAGGGTACGGAGTCGGAGGCGTAGGCCGGAGCAGATTAAGGCGGATGCAGGGTTTTCTGGTCTATAATAAGCTCCCGGGCTGGCAGATCTTCTCTCTGGAGAACATGTTCCTCAACCAGATCTTCCAGAACACCTGGATATGATCTAAACCCCAGAGCTCCACTTCCAGAAATCACCAGAAGCTCCTCAGAAGCTCCTCAGAACCTTCTCAGGGTTCCTCACTGCAGCTCAGTAGAAGCTTTGAGATCAGAACGTCTCTCAGATGTGATCAGATGTCAGTCTGAGCTGCTGTATTAATCTCTTTAATCAGACTGCTGTCCTCATATTCACTGAAACCCTGCTAATATTAACCCTCACACCACCACAGCGGGGCAGATCCACACTGCGCTCTTATTACACACGTCTTCATACCTAATTACATCCTGAACACATACTGGATACATAGAATACATACTGGACTGAACACATACTACAGGACCCCCCAACACCCACCCCGTGCAGGACTGAACTCCTGCTGAATCCAGCGTGTTTCTACTGCAGCCTGTTCGTATCAGGGCTCTCCTTCCCGCAGGCCCCGTTAGTCGTAGCTTGACGCTGTGCAAGGCTAATAAAGTTGGTGCTTTAGAGCCTCCAGGGGCCGCAGAACCCCATCGCTAACATGGCACACCGACAACCCGCCACACTAATGAGTATTAATGCAGCTCGCAGGACGGCCTCCGACACGGCGGCTCTCAGACAGCGGCGCTACACCACGTACAGTCTGAGCTCCAGCCCAGCTCTCCTGGGAGGCGCGTGGAGGCAGAGTTGGGGAAATGTGGGTTAGCTCATCATTTACCGGCGGTTCTCTAAACTTCAGCTACAGAACAGAAGCACAGCGGAGGCGTCCTGAAGGGAGGAGTGTAAGACCCTGTTCCTGAACTGTAACTACACCGTCAGAACCCAGTTCCTCAGCTCACAGATAACCCACGTTTTATAAAGAACCAGAACTTCAGCCACTACAGAGCCGAGACATCTACCTACACGACTCTGCATCCTCAGAACGTCTAGAACACAGGGTTCTGTTAGTAGAACTTCACTCCAGACTCATTTATATCTGCATGTGTGCGTGTGTGTGTTTACGGTCTGTGATCTGATCTTTTAAAACATATTAAAATATTAAAACACTGACTGGACACCTGAACAGCAGCGGGATAACAGTGATGAGGCCTCTCGCTCTCTCTCTCTCGCTCTCTCTCCTCTCTCTCTCTGTGCTCTCTCTCTCTGCTCTCTCTCTCTCGCAGCTCCTCTCTCTCTCTCTCCTGGTCTATAAAAGAACTTCATCAGTTCTTCTCCTCCATCTCTGCCACAGCAATCAGCTCCCTCACTGTGGAAGAACAGCAGATCCCGGAGGACCAATCAGCGGACAACAGGAGTGATCGATCGTCTGCGAGCACACAGGTCCAATCAAAGTTCTGAGGGCAGGACGGCAGAAGATGAACTAAAGCTACTGTCAGCAAGTGCTGACTTACAGAGAGTCCATTAGAGCCCGGAGGAGGGACAGCTGCAGCACACACACACACACACACACACATACACACATACACACACACATACACACACATACACACACACATACAATCTGAACTCTGGAGAAAATCGACTTCCCCAGTTCCTCTTTCCTCAGCCGAACCGTGTGGAGGAGTCCTCTTCTTCATCCACACTGAAAATAAAAATACCTACGGGTTCCAGGTGTGGTCCTGCAGAACAACTATTGGACAGTTCAGTATCATAGGCCTGTGACCCGACACGACCCGATACGCCTACGATTACCCTACACTACTTCACCCAGTAAAATAAAGACTGGCAGCTCACTCACTACCACTGAGCTAACGCGCTATGCCATAGCAACCACAAGACTGGACTCTTCTTTAGGACACCAAAGGTGAACAACCCCCACTCCAGTACACTCCAGTACACTCCAGTACACTCCAGTACACTCCAGTACACGCCAGTACACGCCAGTACACGCCATAGCTGAAAGCCATTAGCTCTTACTGGCTGATGTACAGGAAGCTGGGACCCGTTCCAGAGAACAGGCTGTGGTGGAGTGCACCATTAGAGAGACCGAACCAGACACGCCCAGTCCTCTACTGGAGATCAGGACTAGGGACTGAAACACACCTCTGACAGAGCAGAGACCGGGACCAGTATCAGAACCACACCCCTGGTCTCGTTCCTGCCCCAGTCTTTATTTATCCTGGCTCTGGTTAGAGGAGCGACTTGACTCGACATGAGACTTGACTGAGTTCCACAGGAGGAACCGTTCCCTCAGAGAACCGATCTTACGCAACTGATCAGCAGCTGCTTCACAAACATCTCTGGAGGTGAATCAGGCGTGTTCAGACTGCAGCCCTGAGCCCGAACTGAGAACAGCGAACAGTCAGAAAGCAACCGAGAGAGTCAGCTACTGGAACGGGGTTCCTCCCCACAGAGACGCCGCACAGGCACCCAGAGCAGATCAGTGAAGGAGAACCAGGAGAACCAGGAGAACCACCAGACAGCATTAACCAGTCAGAGGTAAGGTTCTCTCTCTCCATCCTTTCAAAACTGTCCTTCTCTTAAACTGATGGAGGATGGAGGAATAGAAACCTACACCCACCACATTAAAAAACCTACACCCATCACGTCAAAAGGATGGAGGGGTAGAAACCTACACCCATCACGACAAAAGGATGGAGGGGTAGAAACCTACACCCATCACGTCAAAAGGATGGAGGGGTAGAAACCTACACCTATCACATCAAAAGGATGGAGGGGTAGAAACCTACACCCATCACATTAAAAGGATGGGGGGACAGAAACCTACACCCATCACATCAAAAAGATGAAGGGGTAGAAACCTACACCCATCACATTAAAAGGATGGGGGGACAGAAACCTACACCCATCACATCAAAAAGATGAAGGGGTAGAAAACTACACCCATCACATTAAAAGGATGGGGGGACAGAAACCTACACCCATCATGTCAAAAGGATGGGGGGGGGGGTATAAACCTACACCCATCACGTTAAAAGGATGGAGGGGGACAGAAACCTACACCCATCACATTAAAAGGATGGAGGGGGACAGAAACCTACGCCCAACACATTAAAAGGATGGAGGGATAAAAACTTACATCCATCTGTGGTGGTGTCTTCAAACACTTACCATTATCTAAACACACTTTGATGTGTTCGAATCCCTGCTCTGATCTTCTTAAATGGAGATGGAGAAACTTCACTGGTATCTCCATCCACTGTAGATAACACCAGCAGGGAAACACACGTCATCAGAAGCTGAAGCCTCCAACCGTCTCTACAGCCATTACAGAGAGTTACTGCTCTGACCCGGGAGACACGAACCTCCACCCAGTTCTTCAACTGGAGGAAGATGATCAAAGCACCTGTTTAAGCACCACACCCCCCCCCCTCCCCCCCCCCTCTCTGACCGAACTGGATCCGGTCCGGTTTTGTGGAGTGTAACAGAACTGACCACAGCCCCGCCGGAGAGGAGTGGTCCGCCGAGGACGTTCCGGTTAGCCCGGGCCGGTCCAGACGCCCCGCGGCCCGACCATGTGGAGACGGAGCTTCGGAAGAAAACCGGGGGACCCGGAGCCCGGTAAGGGCATGACACTACAGTCAGTACCGAGCACACATGCACACGCGCGCAGCTCAGTCTTCACTTACCGAACACACACGCGCGCAGCAGCAGCAGCGAGTCCACCGAATCGTAAAAAGCCCGAATCCAAACCGAATCCCGGTTCTCCGGTCTGCCCGTCTCTCTCTCTCTCACGCGCTCTCTCTCCGGTAACTCTGTCACGGCGCCTGCGTTTCCGCACGAGCCGATTAGAGCGGCGCACCGCAGCTCCGCCTCCACGGGGCGCGTCTAATTCCGCGCACTAGCACACTACATAGGGCACTGAATAGTGCACTACCCTTAGCATTAGCGCTAATATCAGCACAGCAGCAAAAACCCCTCCAGACAGAACCACAGTCAGCACTGCACAGAGAAACACCCAGCAGAACAAACACCCGACTCCTCAGCCCGGCTCAGCCCGGCTCAGCCCTGCTGTACTGATCCGAGAACTCAGCTACAGTGAATTATTATAATAAACATCAAATCAAATTTATTAATGAAGGTTTTTTAAAATTAGGAAGATTTTAATAGGGTTTATTAATCAGTCAACATCAGAAATGCTGCCAAAATATTAAAACACAAATCCTCTTCCTCAGTAAATAATATGTACTTTCTAATGTGTCTCTAATGTAGTGAAAATACAGTATTATAATTACTATTATAGTTACTATAGTAACTATCATACAGAGTGTACTACACCCTTAATGTATATAACTTTAATTTGCAAAACAGTAAACAATAAAGAGAAAAATAGATACATATAAACCAATATATAAACCAATTAAATTTACAACAAGAGCCTGTAGCTGGATGAACATGTGTGTGTGTGTGTGTGTGTGTGTGTGTGTGTGTTCACTGAGTGAAGGTGTGTGTGTTCACTCTGAAGTCCGCAGAGCAGATGGACAGAGCTCCAACCTGTCTGAGAATGAGTTAAGGACAGTTACACACTCTATATAAAACAAGAACATGCCCCAGATGTAGTGTGTATATATATATATTATATACAGATCAGCCATAACATTAGCACCACTTACAGATGATGTACATTTCAAAACATTGATCATCTTCATACAGTGGCTCCTGTTGAGGGGTGGATCTACATATTAGGCAGCGAGCGAACAGTCAGTTCTTGAAGGTGATGAATGGACAAGCGCAAGAATCTGAGACACTTTGACAAGAACCTGACTGTGATGTTCTAGATAATGACTGGGTCAGAACATCTCCAGATGTTCTTATGGGGTGTTCCTGGTGTGCAGTGGTCAGTACCTACCAAAGAGCTCCAAGGAAGGACAACCAGTGACCTGGAGAGACGGCCTGAAGGCTCACTGATGCTCGTGGAGGCTCCGCCCACCTCACACCTTACAGGACCCAAAGGATGTGCTGCTAATGTTAGTCTTGGTGCCACAGCAGGACACCTTCAGAGGTGTTGTGGAGTCCATGCCTTAAATGATCCATGCCTCAGATCTGTTGTGGCGGCATTATGGGGCACCTACTCTTCCTACAGGTGGTGCTAATGTTATGATTGATTGGTGGTGTGTATGGATGTGCATGGATTAATGGATACACTGAAGCACTGGTGTTGGTCTCTTGGGGCGGCAGCTGGTCAAGACACTCCAACAAACTGCACACTCTCACCTTCAGCTGCTCAGAGAGAGAGAATACACTACACTGAGAGAGAGAGAGAGAGAGAGAGAGAGGGTTGTATTATTATAGATTACTATATGATCTATAATTATAGATTATTATATGAATATTAGTATTGTGTGTTGCTTTACCTCAGTGAGCAGTAGTCTCAGGGTGTGTGTGCTGTTCTCTCCCAGTTCCTTCACTCCTCTCCTCTCTGCTGCCTCACACACACACTCAACATCAGACTCCCATTGCTTAATCCCTCCAGACCAGTGGACCAGCTACACACACACACACACACACACACACACACACACACACACACACACACAGATTACTACGATGCTTATTAGTTCTTAATTACAGTACAGATAAAGTCCTGGCCTCAGGATGCTCCGTCCTTTGGTGTCAGAAAGCACTTACGTGATTAGAGATTACTAAACACCTCCACACGGTCTGAGGCCAGACAAGGCGGAGCAGGGTGCGGTGGTTCCACCTTAAACTGTAGAGCAATTACATTCTGGTGCCTCCACAACCAATTCCACATGGTGCAGCAGTGATATTGTGCCACCTTCATTTTCTGTTCCACCTTAAATGATGAAGCAATTACTTTCAGTTCCATCTTAAACCGTGGAGCAGTTATTTTCTGGTGCCTACAATTTCCATCCCACCTTAAATTATGCACAAGTTACATTCAAGCTCTTCTAATTTTCTAAAGTTCCACCTTAAACAGAATGCAGTTCCATATAACCACTGCACCGCTTAAGGTGGACTGGAGAAGCTGAATTAGAAGTTGTCCCTAAACCCTGTTTTCCGTGTTTTTCTGCTTTGCCTTCACATCTCCGGACGTTTCTGACCTCACAGGCCGCACAAGGAAAGGACAGAGCGCTAAACACGTGTGTGTGTGAGAGTGTGTGTGTGATGCACTGATTGAATGAGGGATGAATTTTCTCCTTCTCCTGTCACACTGCAGAGTCTCTCTGTCCTGACAGCAAAGTGAATTAATCATCAGCCTGCTGCAGGGACCACACACACACACACACACACACACACACACACACTCTCTCTAAAGACTGCAGTGTGAGTGTGTGTAAGGGAATCAGAGTGAGAGAGAAAGACACTCTCACTGATGGGTCTTTAAGACAGTGATGGTGTCCTGTGCTGTTTAAGTGTGAAGTACAGCTGCAGAAGTGTGTGCACCCCTGCTCAGTGCCCCGTCCTCCACAGAGTCACACTGCTGTTCATTTACTGACTTTAACAGACTGGAGTACAATAAAAATGTCCTTCATTTTGCTCTATGTTATTTCCTTCTAAGCTCTAAATTGAATGATTATGTGAGTTTATCAACCAACAACTGAAATAAACAAATAAGCACAAATAAACAAATACATTTTACACCATCCTCTCTTCACCTGTGTCTCTGTTACTGTGACTCTTATTCGCTGATAAGGTCTAATAAAGGCTGAATTAACCACGGGGTGGGGTAAATCTAGCTAAACCGCTGTAGGCTGATTTGCTGTAATTCAATGGGCAGGGTTAAACTGCTGTAGGCTGAATGGGTGAAGCTAAACTGCTGTAGGTTTGATGGGTAGGGTTAAACTGCTGTAGTATGTAAGGGGTGGGGTTAACCTGTTTTAGGCTGAATGGGTGGAGCTAAACTGCTGTAGGTTTGATGGGTAGGGTTAAACTGCTGTAGTATGTAAGGGGTGGGGTTAACTTGTTTTAGGCTAAATGGGTGGAGCTAAACTGCTGTAGCCTGAAATGTCAGGGCTAAAATGCTATAGGTTTGATGGGCAGGGTTAAACTGCTGTAGGCTGAAAGGGTGAAGCTAAACTGATGTAGACTAAATAGTCTGGGCTAAATTGCTATGTTTGAACGGGTGTGGTTAAACTGCTGTAGGCTGAATGGGTGGTGATATTGGAAGTGTGTCTGATTCCAGTCTGCTGGATTTACTGAAGTCTGAGCAGCTAGCGGCAGATGGTTTTTAAAACCAGACGTAAATTAGCGGCGGCGTCTCAAAGGCATGATGTCAGGAGATTTCTCACTGAGCCACACATTCAGCAGAGCATCCACAGGAGAGCCACATTCACTGCAAATCACCAGAGGCCGATCCGTTAAGCAAATCTGTCTGCTAACAGCCTCCTCACTGCAGATCCTATTAGAGCCGTCTCTAAGGGAAGGCATTAACTTTTTACACTTTAATCACAGCGTGAAGCGGCTGTGGTCACGTATCATCAGCATACACAGTCAGTGCTCATACTCACTGCTGATCATGTCTGCTCTGCCACCATACTCCACAACCATTTTCACAAAGGGCATGTGGATGTGACCACTCAGAAACGCCAGCTCCACTCAAACATACCTGCCCAGGAATAGAACCCATGAATAATCCCAGAACCACTACCCAGAACTAAAACCAGCCTCGGTACCTCGTGTTCCTGATCGGTTCCCAGATAACATGCCCATGTGGGGCCTGTATGGGCAACCCGACTGGGAACCTGTCCACTGAAAACTGCCCTACCCGCCCAGAGAGAGAGGACAAGCAGACAGAGGACCCGGGTCACTGACGGATGGCTGTGGCATCACTGTGATCATTTTAAAGCAAATTTCTGCTAAACGGATATGATTCTGCACGCATGCTCTTCATGCATCCCTGCTGAAAGTGTTCCTCCAGTAGAATGGGTCCTCTCGTAATTTATGCAGGAAGTGGATGGAAATGCAGCTGCTGAGTGCTTCTCATTTCTCACCAGCGTCAGGAGGCTGAGTGTAGCTGGATGCAGCATGAGATTCTCTCCAGAGTTCAACAGAGAGTACAGCAGGAAACGATTCCACGGTTGATTCACCACATGTTGAGCTACACACACACACACACACACATTTGCCTTTAATATCTTTACTGTCCAGGGAAGGCTTTCTACTAGATTTTGAAGGAGCACTGCTGTGAGGATTTGATTTCATTCAGCGATGCTGGATGATCAACACAGCTCCTCCACAGCTCAATGCTGGGGGGCTTTATACCCCTCTAGCCCACGCATGGCATTATTAGGCAGCATGGAGCCAATAGGGTCATGATGTTGATCTGCACCAGAGAGTCCTATTCTATTGGCAGTACTTCTTCTCTACAGGGACTAGACAAGCTGTGTGTGTGCATTTGCACATCTGTGTCAGCAATGGGTGCAGCGAAAAATAGCTGAATGTATTCATTAGATCGGGTGTCCACAAACATCTGGACCAACAGTCTATTTACAGTATATAGTCTATGTAGTGTTAGAGTATACTACCTATAGCAGGCTTCCTTCTGTATAAAAAGTCCATCAGTGACCTCAGACAGTTCACAGACGCACTGAGTAACAGCTCCTGCTTCTGTTCAACACACACACACACACACACACACACACACACACACACATAGAGTGAGATATGAATAATGCATCAGTCTCCAGCAGCAGTCCCACTGAGCAGAACCCAAAAAATATCAAAGTAGAGCAGACAGCTGCTGCACACACACACTGGCCGGCTGAATATGTGTGTGTGTGTACCTGCAGCAGCAGACTCTGTAATGCTGTTAGTAGACTGGTAGCCCCTCTGTAGCCCAGTGGATGAAGCACTCCATCTGCAGGCTGCAGGGGGCGCTGAAGCCCAGCACACTCTGATACACACACCACCGGAGAGGACAGGTCCACATCCAGCACGGCCTGCACCAACCGCACCATACACACTACACACACACACACACACACACACACACACAGAAAAACTATACCCCTATACACCCTATATAAAGTATATTGTCAAACGTAAGCCTTCTAATTAGTGGGCTGGGCTATTTAAGACTAATGGATTATTTACATTAATATATAATAATATAATGGTGATTAAATATGAACAAAAAACATACAGTGTATGTGTGTGTGTGAGTGTCTTAGTCTTACCCAGCACCAGACTGTCAGTGTGTCTCTTACAGAACGTAAGAACTCTCACAATACTGTCTAGCTCTAAACACACACTCTTCTGTACCTGAAACACACACACACAAACAGTACTTAGTGTTGCGGTCTGTAAGGATTCTGAAAGGTTCTGTGCGGAATGTGTGTGTGATTCTCACCTGTGTGAAGTGTGTGTGTGTTTCTCACCTGTGTGGAGTGTGTGTGTGTTTCTCCCCTGTGCAGAGCGTGTGTTTGTGTGTTTCTCACCTGTGCAGAGCGTGTGTTTTTGTGTTTCTCACCTGTGCAGAGCGTGTGTTTTTGTGTTTCTCACCTGTGCAGAGAGTGTGTGTTTGTTTCTCACCTGTGCAGAGCGTGTGTTTGTGTGTTTCTCACCTGTGCAGAGCGTGTGTTTTTGTGTTTCTCACCTGTGCAGAGAGTGTGTGTTTGTTTCTCACCTGTGCAGAGCGTGTGTTTTTGTGTTTCTCACCTGTGCAGAGAGTGTGTGTTTGTTTCTCACCTGTGCAGAGCGTGTGTTTGTGTGTTTCTCACCTGTGCAGAGCGTGTGTTTTTGTGTTTCTCACCTGTGCAGAGCGTGTGTTTTTGTGTTTCTCACCTGTGCAGAGAGTGTGTGTTTGTTTCTCACCTGTGCAGAGCGTGTGTTTGTGTGTTTCTCACCTGTGCAGAGCGTGTGTTTTTGTGTTTCTCACCTGTGCAGAGAGTGTGTGTTTGTTTCTCACCTGTGCAGAGCGTGTGTTTGTGTGTTTCTCACCTGTGTGGAGTGTGTGTGTGTTTCTCCCCTGTGTGGAGTGTGTGTGTGTGTTTCTCACCTGTGCAGAGCGTGTGTTTGTGTGTTTCTCACCTGTGTGGAGTGTGTGTGTGTTTCTCCCCTGTGTGGAGTGTGTGTGTGTGTATCTCACCTGTGCAGAGCGTGTGTTTGTGTGTTTCTCACCTGTGCAGAGTGTGTGTTTTTGTGTTTCTCACCTGTGCAGAGAGTGTGTGTTTGTTTCTCACCTGTGCAGAGCGTGTGTTTGTGTGTTTCTCACCTGTGTGGAGTGTGTGTGTGTTTCTCCCCTGTGTGGAGTGTGTGTGTGTGTTTCTCCCCTGTGCAGAGCGTGTGTTTGTGTGTTTCTCACCTGTGTGGAGTGTGTGTGTGTTTCTCCCCTGTGTGGAGTGTGTGTGTGTGTTTCTCCCCTGTGCAGAGCGTGTGTTTGTGTGTTTCTCACCTGTGCAGAGTGTGTGTTTGTGTGTTTCTCACCTGTGTGGAGTGTGTGTGTGTTTCTCCCCTGTGTGGAGTGTGTGTGTGTGTTTCTCACCTGTGCAGAGCGTGTGTTTGTGTGTTTCTCACCTGTGTGGAGTGTGTGTGTGTTTCTCCCCTGTGTGGAGTGTGTGTGTGTGTTTCTCCCCTGTGCAGAGCGTGTGTTTGTGTGTTTCTCACCTGTGCAGAGTGTGTGTGTGTGTTTCTCACCTGTGCAGAGTGTGTGTGTTTGTTTCTCACCTGTGCAGAGCGTGTGTTTGTGTGTTTCTCACCTGTGTGGAGTGTGTGTGTGTTTCTCCCCTGTGTGGAATGTGTGTGTGTGTTTCTCACCTGTGCAGAGCATGTGTTTGTGTGTTTCTCACCTGTGTGGAGTGTGTGTGTGTTTCTCCCCTGTGTGGAGTGTGTGTGTGTGTTTCTCACCTGTGCAGAGCATGTGTTTGTGTGTTTCTCACCTGTGCAGAGTGTGTGTGTGTGTTTCTCACCTGTGCAGAGTGTGTGTGTGTGTTTCTCACCTGTGCAGAGCGTGTGTTTGTGTGTTTCTCACCTGTGCAGAGCGTGTGTTTGTGTGTTTCTCACCTGTGTGGAGTGTGTTTGTGTGTTTCTCACCTGTGCAGAGTGTGTGTGTGTGTTTCTCACCTGTGCAGAGCATGTGTTTGTGTGTTTCTCACCTGTGTGGAGTGTGTGTGTGTTTCTCACCTGTGCAGAGCGTGTGTTTGTGTGTTTCTCACCTGTGCAGAGTGTGTGTGTTGTAGAGTGATGAGGGAGCTGAGCAGAAGGAGAGAGCTACAGACGAGCGGAGGTGAAGGAGAGAGAGAAGAGAGGGAGGGCGAGTGAGAGAGGTTCAGCAGCACCTGCAGCAACTCCATCACACCTGTGTTACACAACAGCATAGACACCACTGTGGGCGCACACACACACACACACACACACATAAACAGGTGGAATGTCTGCAAGCTATAAAAATAATAAAGTGTGTGTGTGTGTGTTACCTCGGTCAGCAGTGTGTGTTGGACACAGGCTCAGACAGCAGTAGAGGTAATTTAAGGCAGGCTGCAGATACTCTGTGTTACTGCACTTCACCTTTCCTACGAGATTACTCACTACACACACACACACACACACACACACACACAAGACTCACACTTAGAGACGGAAAATTCTACATTCAGCTCCTGAAAATACAAATCCACCCCCAGGATTCCTCTCCTCCTGCTGGGGTTACTTTCTGGACCTGAATGTTCCATTTGTACTTAAGTGAGCAAACCGAGTGTGTGCGTCTGCGTCTGAGTGTGTGTGTGTGTGTGTGTGTGTTCTCACCATGATAGAGCAGTTTGAAGTCTGTGTTGTCCAGATCACTGAGGGCTGAGGAGTTCTTCTGCACTAAACACAACACCTCCAACACTGCACACACACAGCCTGGAACTGAGAGAGAGACTATTCTTACTACTACACTATATGTCCAAAAGTATGTGGACACCTACTTCTCCAGAGAATTAGCTAGGAGCCCCCCTCCTTTACTGCAGTTGAAGTCTCTTCTCCTCTGGTTAGGCTTTACACTGGATGTTGGAGCATTGCTGTGAGGAGGATTTGATTGCATTCAGCCCTGAGAGAGCAAAAGACTCTCTCAGGGTCAGGTTCTGATGTTGGATGATTAGTTCTGCCACTCCAACCCATCCAAATATTTATTGGATGGAGCGCCATCATCACTCCAGGGAAACCCACAGTATTGAGCATGGTGGCCTTAGGGTCATGTGATCATGCCTGCTCCAAATCGTCCCATTCTATTGGGCAGTGCTTTCCTGTGGAGATTAAATAAGCTGTTTAGAAAAGAGTTAACCTAAAGGTAAGCTCAACCATTAGAAGGGGTGTCCAGATAATTGTGGACACATTGTGAAATTATAGTTTTTGTTTATTATTTTCCAGGTTTGGATTGATAGGAATAGGTAGTAATGGGGTGTTTGTCTTGATGACAGTGTTGAGATTTCCTAAAAATTCTTATTTGATAATAAATTCATACACAGGCATCAATTTCACTACTTCTGTTCAGCCTTGAAACAAACTTCAAGCATTTATGCACAAGCCTTTAGATCAGAATGTTTTTAAGATAAAAAAAAAAACAAACATTCAATCAGGTTTTGTACACCACCCTGGGGAAACTGAGCTGAATTTGCATAATATGTAAATGAGGCCAGTGCTTTATGCAGCTCAGGTTATAAAACAGCTTTAATCACAGTGTATTTAAAGCTCCGGAGGAAAAAGTAGGTGTTTAAAGCAGGGCTGTGTGATGTGCTTAAAAATATACATGAAATTCTTTCGGATTAAAAGCACTAAATACCCCGAAATTCCCCACCATTCCAACATGCCTGAAAAGAGTCTGTGGCCTCTGAGTGAATTTTCCCGACAGCTTGCTCTCTCTCAGTGTACGGATATAGGTAAGAAGGTCTGAATTTAATACGTTACATTTAATACCACCAGAGACCACCGACCTTCAGCAGGTCAAACACCGGACTGGCCTGAATTTGAATATGTGTGCTCGGACAGAATATGAATGCTGTTCCATCCACATGACTCAATCCATTAAAACCATTAACATTCCACTGGAGAAGTGGTCTTCCTTCCCTGCTGAACGCTCAGGCAGCTCTGGAGAAAACTGACTTGATCACACACACAGGCCAGGGATTACTTCACCTTTAAATCAGTCTGAGGTCAGAACCAGCAGAACAATAACAGTACTTTTAATTCAGGGAGAGACACAAGAAGTGTCCCAAAGCACCCTTTAGACTGCAGTCGAGGTACACTGCATTACTCGGCCACTAAGTCATAGAAGTCATAGACTGTTCCATTCATACACAGACTAGAAATGCAGCCTAGTCGGAACAATGTCAATGAACTGATGTGTCCTTCCCTCGGTTACCCACAGTTCTCACTTTTTAAACACCATAATGAACATGGAGAAAAACAAAGCGTCTGGAGCAGAGTTCCTTTTAAGATATTATTTTTTTATAATTATGAAAGAAATTTAAACACAAGGGGCTTCATTTTGTCCCACAAGATTCGCACCCCAATAACAAGAGATGGGACCTTTCTGGTGATCAAACAGACAGAAACCCTGACCCTCACTCAATCAGTCAATTTAATAAGACTTTGTAAAATTACATGATGAAAACTTTTCAGCATAATGTTAATGGACCATAATCCACCAAGTGTTCCTATCCACCAACTGGACCAACTGGACTAAAACCCACTATCGGAGACTCTGGCATTCCTGTTTTCTTATTGGGGATTTGTTCAGTTTACAAGGGCAATGGGATCCACCATAATAAGAGTCTTATAATGTTATTAGAACTTTAGAACTTTAATAGACATTAATCACTTTATAATTAATCACTGATACACTATATATATAAATATAGTGTATCAGTGTTCTTTAATGCTTGTTGAGGCGAGAGAGAGAATGAGTTGTACCTGTGCTGCTGTCTGTGCTGTCACAGGTGAGTCTCTGCAGCAGCCCTAACAGTGCTGGTTTCAGCAGGTGAGAATGGACAGAGCCAGAGGAGCATCCAGCCTGCAGGTAACACCGTAACACCTGTACCGCCCGACTAGCTACTGACACGTCCTCTTCACAGAGTACACCCTTCAAAAAGAGAGAGTGAGCATGTGCGTGTGAGAGAGAGACAGATGGGCCGGAGGATTCAGAGTGTTTTATCGGCCAGTAAAGCTCGCTCTGCGGCGTGACTGAGTGCAGAGTTATGAGAGTTATTATCTCACCAGCAGGGTTAGAACTGTGGAGGGGTTCTTCTTCAGCAGCTCCAAAACCACAGATGACTCCAGGGTCTGCTCTAGATCCGGTTGGCTGTGTTCTTTCTGACCACACACGGCCTGTTCTAACCCACCTGCCAGCCAGCCAGACAGAACCCTCACCCCGAGTCTCTCAGCCAGCCCAGGGTAGTGGAAGATGAAGCGTAGGAGAGCGGGATGAGGGGAGGAGAGAGGAGAGAAGGAGAGAGGAGTGGAGGAAAGAGCTTCACCGATGCTGTTCAGAGAAACCTGAGAGAGAGAGAGGTAAAGCAGTATTACCCGATCTGGATCAGAACCACTGTGTAGTTTATTACCCGGTCTAGATCAGAACTGGTGTGTAGTGTATTACCCAGTCTGGATCAGAACTGGTGTGTAGTGTATTACCCAGTCTGGATCAGAACTCGTGTGTAGTGTATTACCCAGTCTAGATCAGGGCTGTTCTCCTGAGTTGCTGCCAACAGATAAAGTGCAGATTGTAGAACTGACTGAGGAAGAGAACCATGCTGTTCCTGCAGCACACACACAGATCGCACTACACTGGAGAATATGGCAGCATCAGACAGCATCCTGTAACATACACACAAACACAGCAGATAAAGCACTCCAGGTCAGTACTGGTGAACAGAGACTAGGGACACTGTAAAAATAAGAATTGCAGAAGCCCTGGATCCACTGCTTCTCCAGCTATTAGACATTGGACATGGTACCAATAGGTTTGTGTAGCTGTATGCATTTATTATAAGAGGTGTCCACATACATTTGGGCATAAAGTGTATCAACAATAGTCACAACAGTGTGTCGTTTTTGTCAGACTGTGAATGTGTTTTATTATTCACTCAGTACAAATCACTGAGCGCGGTCTGTTGTACAGTATCTTAGCTAAACTCTCAGTACTGGTAGAAAATGCTGCTGTTTCAGTGAAGCACTAATGGCATTTTCCACCCTGGGGAAGTTTACTGTTTGAAGTTTGAAGAGCGTAGAGAAAAGAGATAGGCCTTGAAGATCTATCAGATCTGCTACCTCTCCGACAAGGTGGAAAAACAGTTCGTTGCTGGGCAGAGAACATCAATGCTCAGCCTCTGCTCTGCATTCTAGCCAATAAAAAGTCATCTGTATCTCTAGTCTACAGAGAGTACTGTGAAGAACCGAGCTGCGCGGTTCTCTTCCGTTTGGCCGAGCTTGAGAATGAAAAAATGTTGATTTTATTTCTCATCACTTTGATAAAGTGAGCGCACACCTGTCGCCGTGCAGCAGCGAGAGATACAGCAGGTGCAGTAAACAGAACTGCAGGTTTTGATTTTCTGCCGGAACCTCAGCCAGCACCGACGGCCAATCACACGCATGACAGCACAGGGACGGCAAGCAGTCCCGCAAGACGTACTCCACCTCCTCTACACCTGCCACAGAGAGAGAGAGCGAGAGAGAAAGAGAGAGAGAGTGAGAGAGAGAGCGAGCGAGCAAGCGAGAGAGAGAGCGAGAGAGAGAGAGCGAGCGAGAGAGAGAGAGAGAGAGAGAGAGAGAGAGAGAGCGAGAGAGAGAGAGAGAGAGGAAAGTCAGGCTGTAAAAGAAATTGTGGAACGTGCAGAGTGTAAACAGAGGAGGAGATATTTTCCGATGTTCTGAATTTTTAGGCTTTTGTTGTGTCAAGACACTGAAAACAGTTCATACAGAATGCAAATTAACTGGAAACATGATTTATTACACAACCTCAACATTAATACAGAGGAAACACTTAAATTTATATCCCCTTCAGGAAGAAGCTAAATATGACATTTTTTATGGATTTTTAACACCAAATATCCACTAATACACTGAATTAACTCTATATGGACATGTTCTTGATTATTGCACATCCTCTTAAATTGTCCTAAAGGTTCTTGTACATAAGATAACACCCACATGTTTTCCATCGACCTGAAAGAGCGCCCATGTGACCTACAGCTCTGTATGATGGGATATTCTGACCCTAAACCTGTAAAACTGACGTCAGATTTGAGAAATTCTTCATAGTTCCTGCAAAAAAAAACACCCCTGTACTCATGTGGACAAAGTGTTACAAAGAAGGACAACCAATGCGCGCAAGGCTCCTTGATTGATGTTCATGGAGGTCCCACCCCACAACTTGCAGGACTGAAAGGATCTGCTGCTAATGTTAGTCTTGGTGTCAGATACCACAGCAGGACACCTTCAGAGGTCATGTGGAGACCACGCCTCAATGGGGTAGAGCTGTTGTGGCAGCACAAGGAGGACCTATTCAATATTAGGTGTGAATGTTATGTCTGATCTGTGTATATGACTCATTTGCTTCTGTATGCAAACACACACACCTTGCAGGTGGCTGCCAGTCACAGGGTCTGGCTGGGAAAGCAGACACACGCACAGTTTCAGTAGAAACCCACAGCAAGCTGCGTTCAGAGATGAGTGTCTGAAAGTGAGAGAGAGCGAACCGTGCATCCACACTGAAAACAACAGCACTGTGAGTTTATGTGATTCAAATGTGACCATTAGAGCTGGAAAATTCAGGTCCAGAAAGTAACAATCCGCCTCCAGCTGCCTGGGCAACTAATCTAAGCTGAAGCAGACCTGCTCAGGCAGTTGGAACAAAACCCAGGGGTGGATTTTTACTTTCTGGACCTGAATTTTCCAGCTCCAATAGGTTTTACACAGGTGATGAATGGACCAATGCCAAACTGCTGCCAGCTTAGAACTGTGTGTGTGTGTCAGATCACACAATGATTGACAGTTGCGTCTCTCTGGCAGCGTAAACAACCTAGCGCCCCTGGCAGGTGAGCGACACCGCCAGCAATGCTTGAGATGGCAAACGCAGCAGGCAGGGTTGGTGTGGCTCAGCTCCACATGTTTGTGCTGTCTGAAGTACATCGACAAAAATTTCAGTAATTAACATCCCTCGTTTCCCACCATCTCCTCCACCCACACACTCCCCTTCACACACTGTATATTTCTGCATGATTGTGTGTTACAGCTGGAAATGTTGGTCAGAACCCAAACGAACCAGGCTGCTCATGCTGTGCTTAGCTGGGTTCAGACATTAGTTCTTAAATCGGTGCCCGAGTTTGAATTTATTCAGTATTTTGATTGATGTGGTTCGAGTGAGGTTCAGGCTTCTTTTTGTCAGGGCTGATTAAAGCTCTAACGTGTGTGTGTGTGAGTTCTGTACCTGTTTCCTGGACACAGCCGAGCTTTGTGTTCTAGAGCCAGCCTAATGAAGCCGGAGGAGGCTGAGAGGCAGAGTAAAAGAGAGAGAGACCTGTGTAATAATGCTTATTTCTGCTAGCACCCCTATGGTATTCTAGTAGTACTTTATCTTGACAAAAATATTGGGACACCTGCTCATGCACTGCTTCTTCTGAAATCAAGGATATTAAAGAATTGATCCTGCTTTTGTTGGAGTAACTGTCTCTACTGTCGAGAGAAGTTGACTTTCTACTAGCTTTTGGAGGAGCATTGCTGTGAGGATTTGATTGCATTCAGCAACAAGAACGCTAGTAAGGTCAGGATGTTGGATGATTGATCATCACCCGACCTCATGCTCCCCAACTCATCCCAAAATGAGTTGTCTGTGTGCATTTGCACATCTGTGTCAGCAATTAGTCCAACTTAACGTAGCTGAATAGTGCATTCATTAGAAAGGGTGTCCACAAACTTTTGGACAAACCTTTTAATGTATGCAAGTGTGTGTTTGCTCTCACCTAGTTTAGTGGCGAAGGCGGGCGTGAGGGAGGGAGAGAGAGAAAACTGCAGAGAGAGAACGGAGAAAAACAGCTGCAGCACCCGCGGACTGGGGACACGCTCACACACCCTCTGCTCTCAAACACACACACACACACACAAATAAAAATATACTGTGTATATCTGTATATTTTTATTTTATCAGTACATAACTTCATTGTGGAGATTAATGTTATCAGAACTCACAGTGACTGTGGGGATGATGGCTGTGTCGCAGCAGTGTAGGAGACACAAACAGAGAGACTCCCGTGTGTCCTCATTCTGTACGTCTGGAGCTGTGAGTGTGTTGTCCTTCACACTGGCCTCAGTCACACACTCCTCTGCCAGTCTGGACACACACAGATACACACAGACACACAGATTTGATCTGAACATGCATGAACTCAACTCTTAGTGTATCACAGTGTGTGTATCTGCATGTGTGTGTACCTGCATGCCTCCTGGAAGCTGGTCAGGGCCTGGATTAAAAACACTGCTGCTCTGAAAGACTGGCTGCAAGACTCAGAATCAGAAACCCACCGCTAACACACACACACACATAACATGAAAAACTGGTTAAATACACTCTGACCATTATCATTCGTGTCACACCAGTAAACCTAGTGATACTGCTTCAAAGAGACAGGCACACACACACTCACCCTGCGCTGTGAAGTGATATGTGAGGGTACCTCAGCACATCTGGAGGCTAAAGCCTCCACTGTCCTCTTCAGCTCTCCATAATGAACCGGACTGCACTGATGATGGACCCTATACACAAACACACACACACACACACACACACATACACACACACACACACACACACACACACACACACACACACACATACACACACAGTTAATGCTGCAAAATAAAGTCAGACTGAACAAGCTAACAGGTAACATTAAACACTGTAATATAATACCACACACAGCTTAGGACTGGACAATATACCGTAAACATATATATATATATTCATTTTAAAAACAAGTTTATACAAAATTATCATATTTGTCAAATCGCATTACATTATAAATGTTCTCATCGTGTCGTATCTCAACATTTCTCTAAAGCATATCAAATGTGTTTTGAGTCAAATCGCCCACCTCTAACACGGGCTGGTTTCTCTATTTTACACACTCACTACACGAGTGAGTTTTGTCACTCATAATATAAATAGGGGTGTAAAAAAAAGTATCAATATAGTGAAATATTGTGATATTATGTTCTGCAACACTGCATCAATTCTCAGATTTTTAATGAATAGATGTTAAGGTGGGTGGCAGACAGTGGTTCATTTTATGTTGTGTTTAACCCTGACCACTAGATGGCAGTGCTGTGTTTTCAGATCCCACTGTTCTGATTGGATAAACAGTAAACCTTTCTTCTATTTTATGCTTATGATGGAGACTTAAACTGATTAAAAAAATTACCACATATCGTCTTGCTTTCAGCAGCATGGTATATCTCGCAACATATTAAATAGTATCCCCTGAATGGTGACACGTATCATATTGCTAGGTTATGCAACATTGCATATTGCTGCCAAAACACAGCCCTAACCATCACTGGGTCTATGAAATACGTGTGTGTGTGTGTGTGTGTGTACCTAAACAGTGCAGTAGCTGCTCTTGCTGCCTGTGTAGACACTCTGAAGCAGGATGACACCACGCCCCCTTGGACGACTTCAGCCACGCCCACAAATCCAGGAACAGTGGGGAACAGGCGCACACCTGTAGGCTGTCTGAACATGATAATAATATCTACTGACCAATTCATAGTAGAAACTGAGAAATCGTGATACGATACCATTAGATACCACATAATTCATTGTATATATTGATATAGAGTAAATACTGAATAATTCATGGTAGTGTGTATGTGTGTGTGTGTGTGTTTGTACCTCTCCAGTGTAGCTGTAAGCAGCTTTAGGCCCTGGTTTTGAACCTCTAGATTAGGCAGCTTTAATACTGCCTTCAGACTGCGCACCAGAGACTCAATACCTAACACACACACACACACACACACAAACACAGTTTATTAAGTACATTTCTGCTCCAGATGGTGAGTTCTGAGTCATTATAAAACTGGCATCATGCTCAAGAAGAAAAACATAATCTCTTGATATTTCCTCTAGATGTCCAGTAGGGGGCAGCGGCGTCACACATACGCAGTCAGCATACCCTCTCCATTACCCCTGTGTAAAACCCTGAAATGAGCTTAACTTCATCACATACAATTAAGTTTTCATTTGAAGGAATAAACTGAACAGTTGTAATGTATTATTCACAAACTCTTTAAGAGTCTTTAAACACAGTAGTAGAATTTTGTCATATGCACTAATAAATATGTGCACATATGAAATTTGCAATAACTATATTCAGATTTATATTACATTTTTTTAATCTGCCTATTTGTCATATTTCTTTTTATGCCATCTCATGAACCTCTATACATTTACTTTAATCATACACTTTATATGTACACTGCTGCTTATGCCTCTTTGCTTCTGATGTCCATGTCAGGGACCTCTTTCTATTTATACGAACACTTAAACTCTTACACTCCTACAGTTTAGTAAAATACCATTTATATGCTTCATGTTAATTAATGTTTAATGTTTATTTAAATGGTTGATGCTTACTGTTGCACCATGGGTGTGAAAGTAACGTAATTTCAATCCCGTGTATGTCCTGCACATATTACAGATCTGACTATAAAGCAGACTTTGATATGTAGTAGTTGTACTGTTGTATATGTCTAATTTTATTGAATAGCGAGACACACAGAAAACTTTACCGTAGATGGAGTGGCACTGTGAGAAGAACGCAGCGTCCTCACACAGCAGCAGCAGGCAGCCGTACACCGACCACAGCAGAACTTCGTCAGTACAGCTCAGCCGCTCAAACAGGAACTCTATTTAACATTTATTGAAGTCAGTTCGCTCAAACCATTCCAAGGGGTCTTTCCAGATTTACCACCTCTAAAAGACAGACCAACCCCCTTCCAGAAAAATCTAAGTCCTCTAATAACAACCAAACCCTCCCAGTCCAACCACTCCAGAGAGGACCTACAGTACTGTGTGTGTACTGGTACTGACCTGGTAAATCTGCCTGTATGAACGCAGCACAGTACTGGCTGGGGGAGTGTGTTAGTACAGCAGATACACACTGAACACTCACCACCTGCACACACTCATCACCGCCCAGCAACAGCTACAGAGGAACAGAGAGAGAGAATCCCAGCAATTTACAATGATATCAAAAACTAAAATGACAGACTATATATATAAAGAACTGGAATTGTTTCATTGAGAAACGCTGTTTTCTGTTGTCTCCTCAAGCCTGGACTCAGTGTTTTTCTGCTGCTGTGTTTATTATTAATAGATAAACAGCGCCTCCTGGTGGATACATTAGTCTATTCGTCTAAACAACCTCTATACACACCCTCTTTAGAATCAGCGGCAGTGAACAGTGTTTGATAGACAGTTCAGTATACTGAGACTCCTCCTCTTCCTCAGTGGGTAGAGTCTGAGTCTGATTCATCAGCAAGCACACCATCTCCGCTCCCCGCAGCATTAGCAACAACAGACCTATACACACACACACACACACACACACACACACACACACACACCTGCAGTAGTTTAATTTTAGTTTATATTCCTCATTGTTGCTTCCTCTAATCTAAATGTACAGCGGTCACTCTGGCACCAAATGCTTTGGCCACAATATGCACTGTTCAATCACAGCAGGCATCAGGTCTTCTGATAACAGAGGTAACTAAGGAAACTTCAGAGGAACAACTCTGATGTTCAAAGACCCACACACCCAAAAGCCCTTCTCCACCACTGACCTCTGACACACATACATGCAATACTGTATACTGTTCGAACTGAGAAGAACAGAGAACTGGGGGGAAATTACAAGAATGGACCAGAACTGAGGTTTGTGGCTGAGAGGACAAACTATATCTTCTTTCTGCATCTCCTTACCTAATATCCCAACATTAGTATCCACAATTTATCTTATTTAAAATTGGAGATCAGATCTCAACTGCCCAAATAAGTAATTACTAAGTACTGACTACATTTTTGATAAATAGTTTATTTATATTACATATTTAGTCATATTTAAAATAATGTTCTAAACTGCTGAACATGTGTGTGTGAGAGAGAGTACTATAAGCTGAAGATGATTTAACACGCATGACAAAAACCCAGTCCGGACCTCCCTCTCACCGAGGCAGTTGATGGTGAGCTGTAGTGAGCAGGCGTGTGTGAGTGTGTGTAGCAGTAACACACACACTCTGTCCCTCAGTATGTGTGGCAGAGACTGCAGCGCTGCCTCTGATGCCCAAACACCACGCAGCACGTAACACGCCGCCGCCTTCAGTGCTTCATCAGGATTCAGAATGCACACACACATACACTCCAACACACACACTTAGAGAGAGAGGGAGGGGAAGGGAGAGCGAGGGCATTAAGGGAACAGATCATGGGTGTCTACTGACTTTCATTAGCAATGTTAGTCTTCTAGTCTCCAGTGTAATACTAAAGAAGGTGAATTTAGTCTGACTGACTTTATCTGGGGTTGGAGTGGAAACTGGGTACATCTGATTTGGGGAGTGTGTGTGTGTTTGTGTGTCTTACAGTGGGTTGTGGTCAGCATTTGAGGCAGAAAGGTCACAGCATCCACCAGCTTCCCCAGAAACGTGAGGTATGGGAGAACCCTCCCCCCAGCCGCCTCACCCAGCTAAGAGAGAGTGAAACACACAGTGGACAGTGAGCACACGTGCCTGAAGCAGTGGGCAGTCATTGGGGTGGGCTGTGTGGCAAAAATACAACCTTAAGATACTTCTACATTTCAAAATAATAATAATAGTAAAATAAAGACATTTTTACGCTACGTGGTAGATCTCGTGATATTTTGGAATATCATTCCAATGCACCTGTTGAGTCACATTAACAAAAATGAATACATCGGATAAAAAAACCCCAAAAAAAACACTATATAGAAAAATCTAATGAATAAATGAAATCAAACGAAGTTGAACTGAATCAAAGCATCTGAGGAATGGTTGGTGGTATTGCTATCCAACCAAATGGTACTGGTGATAACTGCATAAGGAGGAAATCGGACTCATCATGGTAACACCCACCAGAGTGTGTGTGAGTGTGTTTTACCTGGGTTTGTAGCTCATCCAGAACATGCTGCACAAACTGCTCCCTCTTCAGATCCAGCAACAGCTGAATCAGCACTGAAACACACACACACACAATCCCCCTAACAAGTTTATTTTACTGTTTTGACAGGCTCAGACGCAGAGACGCTGCACACACCACATTACTCTTTCTGAGGGAGAGATAACAGTGAGAGAGGGAAGAAGAGTAAGAAAGAATGGAGAACAACCTTGAATAACCTGCTCCACCACAGCTGGATCTTCAGCACACTGCAGCATCTCTACAGTGGAGGGAAAGTTGTTGGAAAATGTTGACAGTATCTCAAAATAAGGACAGTATTTCAAAATTACAACATGTCTAATGTGTCTAATTTCGGTTCTGTGTCTATCTAGTACACGACCGAACAATGCTCTGTTCTAGTTCACCTCAGAAGTTCATACTTTCGACTTTGGAGCTTGTAAGTAAGACATGGTTTCTGTTCAAGTTTACAGCAGTTTTACAGCAAATTACAGCAAATAGTGAGTGTCATTTTATCCAGTAAGAAGTTTCACTAGTATGTACTGTTATGCTTTTTCATTTGTGGCTGAAAATAAAGCATAAAAAAGCAGTATTTATGTGTTGCTCCTATACACTAGAATAGGAGATATTAGTCCATACACACCTCAATAAACACTCCTATACACTAGAATAGGAGATATTAGTCTATAAACACCTCAATAAACACTCCTATACACTAGAATAGGAGATATTAGTCTATAAACACCTCAATAAACACTCCTATACACTAGAATAGGAGATATTAGTCCATACACACCTCAATAAACACTCCTATACACTAGAATAGGAGATATTAGTCCATACACACCTCAATAAACACTCTTATACACTAGAATAGGATATATTAGTCTATAAACACCTCAATAAACACTCCTATACACTAGAATAGGAGATATTAGTCCATACACACCTCAATAAACACTCCTATACACTAGAATAGGAGATATTAGTCCATAAACACCTCAATAAACACTCCTATACACGAGAATAGGAGATATTAGTCCATAAACACCTCAATAAACACTCCTATACACTAGAATAGGAAATATTTGTCCATAAACACCTCAATAAACACTCCTATACACTAGAATAGGAGATATTAGTCCATAAACACCTCAATAAACACTCCTATACACTAGAATAGGAGATATTAGTCCATAAACACCTCAATAAACACTCCTATACACGAGAATAGGAGATATTAGTCCATAAACACCTCAATAAACACTCCTATACACTAGAATAGGAGATATTAGTCCATACACACCTCAATAAACACTCCTATACACTAGAATAGGAGATATTAGTCCATAAACACCTCAATAAACACTCCTATACACTAGAATAGGAGATATTAGTCCATAAACACCTCAATAAACACTCCTATACACGAGAATAGGAGATATTAGTCCATAAACACCTCAATAAACACTCCTATACACTAGAATAGGAGATATTAGTCCATAAACACCTCAATAAACACTCCTATACACTAGAATAGGAGATATTAGTCCATACACACCTCAATAAACACTCCTATACACTAGAATAGGAGATATTAGTCCATACACACCTCAATAAACACTCCTATACACTAGAATAGGAGATATTAGTCCATACACACCTCAATAAACACTCCTATACACTAGAATAGGAGATATTAGTCCATAAACACCTCAATAAACACTCCTATACACTAGAATAGGAGATATTAGTCCATAAACACCTCAATAAACACTCCTATACACTAGAATAGGAGATATTAGTCCATAAACACCTCAATAAACACTCCTATACACTAGAATAGGAGATATTAGTCCATAAACACCTCAATAAACACTCCTATACACTAGAATAGGAGGTGTGTGTGTGTCTCACTCAGTAGAGAGGAGGTGAAGTGCAGACACACTCTCTCGTCCTGTTGCAGTATGTCTCTCACCACCCCTGTGGTCTTCAGCAGCTCTAGAGCTCCAGTCAGAGCAGCTGATTTACGCACAGTCTGCAGGAACAGAGGAGAGACAGTCTACAGCAGTCTTTACCCCATTAACCCTGAATAGATGAGTGGAAGCACAGGGTGGGTGTTTCTAATAAAGTGGCCAGGGAGTGGAAGCACAAGGTAGGTGTTTCTAATAAAGTGGCCAGTGAGTGGAAGCACAAGGTAGGGGTTTCTAATAAAGTGGCCAGTGAGAGGAAGGACAAGGTAGGGGTTTCTAATAAAGTGGCCAGTGAGTGGAAGCACAAGGTAGGGGTTTCTAATAAAGTGGCCAGTGAGAGGAAGGACAAGGTAGGGGTTTCTAATAAAGTGGCCAGTGAGTGGAAGCACAAGGTAGGGGTTTCTAATAAAGTGGCCAGTGAGTGGAAGGACAAGGTGGGGGTTTCTAATAAAGTGGCCAGTGAGTGGAAGCACAAGGTAGGTGTTTCTAATAAAGTGGCCAGTGAGTTATCTACACTTCCTACTAAGTTAAGCATGATGCACTGGTAGAGATTGATTAATTCAGTCTGTATCATTTATAAACACAACAGTAAATATTAATATTAAACTATTAAACTTACCGACACATCTTCTCTGTCTATTAGCTCGAGCACACAGGCTACACACACCCCGCGCGCGCTCCAGCGGGGGTCGTGCCTCAGGTGAATCCTCTCCAGAATAAGGTCCAAATTCGACATTGTTAATATATCTGATTGATTTCACATCAGTTACCTAAGAATATCCCTCAGGATTTTAATATCTTGTAGACATTTCAGAGTTTTTAGGGTATAAAAGTAATATTTGTTCCTGAACGACGGCTAATTGGCTAACAGGCTAACGTGTCTCTAAAGGGGACTTTAAGCTAAGCTAACGTTATATTGCCTGGTTTAGGCAAATAAAACGACCACTGATTTTTATCAAGTTCGATTAAAGCTGCTGTAAATATTTAATAAAATCTTCTAACTTATTCTCAGAATATTATTTTTGTTGTTTTGTTGTTGTGTTTATAAAGCAGAGAGGCGGTTCAAGTTCACGAACCATCGAGAAAAACAAACCAGTGACAGAGTCGATTCCAAAAGATTCGATACTTTAACTAAATACTTTAAATACCTGAACTGTTTGGCCAATGATTCAGAGAGTCGACCATTTGAATCTATGGGTTTTTTAATAGTAACCAGCGCTGTGGATTTTTCAGAAAAAAAACAAATCAATGAACACCAATAATGTCTCCAAAAGGGAATTGCTTTATTATTGTTTAATGCTGTTAATTAAATTCAATTATATTCATGTTCATGTTGCTGTTTTCCAGTTCAACCCATGCCCACAAAATATCCGTGCACGGACATCATACTTTATTAATACTGAATTTCCTTTTATTATTCTTTTCTGTTCATTCATACAGGAGTGGCTTTAATCTGTTAAACCATTTTAATAAGCAGATTTCTGCAGCACTTTGATTCTCTGACCCAATAAAGAGATGTATGTACCCTACAACCTATATAGGGCACTACATAGCTCACAAAAATGTGACATAAATCATCATCATAAATCATATATGTCATCAGGATCCTGTGCACCCTAGGGCTGAAACACAGGGCTCTGAACATTGTGTAAAGTAGTGTACTACACAGCAGCATAGAGCATGGAGCCATTTCAGACTCCTCCATGAACTGCTGGTGAACTCTAGCTCTGACCAATTCCAAATGACATCCAACAAAACAACTTAAAAACATCTGTAAATAATGCAGAACATTGGAGTTAGGCATGACACGGCTTGACTGGTAAACATTACAACAAAGCTTGGGCCTGACATTTTTAGCCCCTTTGCTCTTTATAAATGTATTTGGCTGATCTAACTGAGAATAAGAGACCGGTGCACATGGTTTAGGTCCCAAAGCACATTATTACCAGGTTTTAGAAGTGTGTCACACTGTCCTCGGTTCTGATCCTTCTTGACCTCTCCGCAGCTTTTGACACAGTGGACCACAAGATCCTCCTGTCTATCCTTGCCGGTCTTGGAATTGCCGGCTCTGCATGGCAATGGTTTGCATCATACCTGCAGGGACGCTCATACCAGGTAACGTGGCAGGGTGACACGTCCGCTCCTTTCCCACCGTCTGACACACAGGTTTCTGCCCGTATCTCAGCATGCCTCACCGACGTCTCGTCTTGGATGGCGGCTCACCACCTCAAACTCAACCCCAGCAAGACGGAGCTGCTGTACATCCCGGGAACTGCTGGACCAAGAAACGATCTTGCCATCACCTTTGAGAACTCACTGGTCACTCCCTCTACTGAAGCCCGCAGCCTTGGTGTAGTGATGGATGATCAGTTATCGTTCTCAAGTCATGTTGCAAACGTAACTCGGTCCTGCAGATTCTTCCTGTACAACATTCGGAGAATTCCACCCTTCCTCTTTTTTCTGTCCTGGCACCAAAGTGGTGGAACGAGCTGCCCCTGGATGTCCGAACGGCCGAGTCGCTCGCTGTCTTCAAACGCAGACTGAAGACCCACCTCTTCAGAGAGTACTTGGACGAATAGTTCTATGGTCGCCTTATTGTATTGTGTTTAGTAATGTCTAAGCTTGGAGGTATCTTTTGTATTATTAGTCTATTCTAACTAGCTAAGGCTTTTCTTGGGTAAACAGCAAAGTACTTTGTAAGTCGCTCTGGATAAGAGCGTCTGCTAAATGCCGTAAATGTAAATGTAAACGTAAATGCTCTCAATAACAACAATAATAATATAACGTAAAAGCAGAAATCTGAACTAATATATCTTTCAACTTATTTCATCTTGCCACGGCAGATGAACATAAACGGCTTGTGATGTTTATGTAAGCAACAGAGGTGACCACATGGGTTATGTCAGCCAACGGCACAGTACCTAGGACAGGGGGGAGTTAGGAGGATGAAAATGTAATAATTAAGTACTGTTAGAGTTAAGAATTGTTAGAGTTGCAGGGCCCAGTATAATATCTCTGCAAGGGGCCCAAAATCTCTGGCAGTGCCCCAGACCTAGGACATCAGGGCTGGTAAGGGCGACTGACACGGTCATCACATGGGCATGTTTACTGTCATGTAGTAATTACTGTTCTTTACATATGGACACCCTTTTGAACAGTGTGTTAACATTCGCATGATTATCTTAATTGGTGAAAGCGCTCGTTGAGTTTGTGCACAATCCTGTTCTCCACCTTTGCTTTTGAAGCCTTCAGTTCATCTATTAGTTTGTGCAACCGATTCTCTGTTTCTCTCATCTTGTAGTCAAGCTGTTCTTCCTCTGATTCCAGCTGCTGCTCCTGAATTAGGGCTTGTTTTTTTGTTTTCTTCTTTCTTTTCATTTTCATAGTTTTTCTACCTTTAGTCATGAGATGCAGAGGAGGACCGATCTTCTCCATGTCTGCTTTTATATCCAGACTTCTCTTTTCCTTTAAAATTTTCCACAGTTCGTCAGGCCTGAAGAGTTTTACAAGCTCTGAAACGGCCTCTACACGATTTCGGAGACTTTCTCTTTGACGACTCTGCAGAGTAAACATGTTCTGACAGTCCAGAATCTTCTCAGCAAGGCCACAGGCGTTGTGTTGGCTTTCAATGATTCTTTCAGCTGTTGAGCTGAACGCTTTCAGAGTCTGCTTTACCACATCCTCCTTCCTCCTCCTCTTTTGTACTTTTGTGAACCCGACGTAGCCTACAACAGCACCAACAACAGCTGTGAATACTGCTCCTTCCACAGAAGCATCATCAGTAAGTAAAGACAGCAAAGTCATTACGAAAGAGGCCGCTGTGACGCCTATAGAAACTGCAAATACTATTGCAGCTATTTTAGCTTTTCTCTTTGCTTTGGTCACTTTGCTGTGTTGATCTAAAACCTCCTCAGTCCTCTCCTCCAGCTGGGTGATAATCTGTTGGATTTCAGGCTGATGTTCTTCGTTAAGTCTTAGAAACTCATCACTGGTCTTCAGGAGATTATGTAGAAGTGCTCTGCCATTAACAGAGACAGATCCATGTAAGATTATTATTCAGGAAGATTTTAAACAGAATATTTAAACTGAGCTGAGTGACTAGATCAACAGCTATGCTAACCTCTCTTCAACAGAGAAGCTTGGACGTCTCCCGTTCATGCTGTCGTCACTGTCAGTACTATCATCCTTGGCTCCCTTTGTTGCCATGATTCAGCTGAAAGATCTTCTGAATGAATCATTCCACCAGAACCTCTCCTGAAAAAGTTCAAAGAATAAAGAAGGCCGTTCTGGTCACTCACAAGAACACACAGACTGGGCGAATGCCTTGATTAGACAAGACAGGTGCACAACAGTGTCTTAATTGGCTAAACATTTGGATATCATCACAGACCCACTCAGATGATGAAGTAAAGGAGGTAAAGGATTGGTGCTCACCTGGCTGCGGAAGGAGCCGGAAAAATCTTCTCTGCAGGAATACAGAAACTAGTTGAAGGATATCTGAGCTGTTCAGGAGCTCACGTCACTTCTGTTAAAGACATTAAATATATATTTGCCTTTACTTACTGATTCTCTCGTTCATATAATGTAACTGAGTGCAACATTGTTTCGAATGCCCTAATAGTGTAATACCTTCAAAAATCTCTGATTGTCTGCTGATTAGTAATGCATCCCCATATTTCATATTTGAAATGCAACAGAACAGTCTATTCGTATAGACTGGTGTAGTGTCCTGTAGTAAACTATAGTGGTGTATAATACTGGTGTAGTGTCCTGTAGTAAACTATAGTGGTGTATAATACTGGTGTAGTGTCCTGTAGTAAACTATAGTGGTGTATAATACTGGAGTAGAGTCCTTTAGTAAACTGTAGTGATGTATAATACTGGTGTAGTGTCCTGTAGTAAACTATAGTGATGTATAATACTGTTGTAGTGTCCTGTAGTAAACTATAGTGGTGTATAATACTGGTGTAGTGTCCTGTAGTAAACTATAGTGGTGTATAATACTGGAGTAGAGTCCTTTAGTAAACTGTAGTGGTGTATAATACTGGTGTAGTGTCCTGTAGTAAACTATAGTGGTGTATAATACTGGAGTAGAGTCCTTTAGTAAACTGTAGTGGTGTATAATACTGGTGTAGTGTCCTGTAGTAAACTATAGTGGTGTATAATACTGGTGTAGTGTCCTGTAGTAAACTATAGTGGTGTATAATACTGGTGTAGTGTCCTGTAGTAAACTATAGTGGTGTATAATACTGGTGTAGTGTCCTGTAGTAAACTATAGTGATGTATAATACTGGTGTAGTGTCCTGTAGTAAACTATAGTGGTGTATAATACTGGTGTAGTGTCCTGTAGTAAACTATAGTGGTGTATAATACTGGTGTAGTGTCCTGTAGTAAACTATAGTGGTGTATAATACTGGTGTAGTGTCCTGTAGTAAACTATAGTGATGTATAATATTGGTGTAGTGTCCTGTAGTGAACTATAGTGATGTATAATACTGATGTAGTGTCCTGTAGTAAACTATAGTGATGTATAATACTGGTGTAGTGTCCTGTAGTAAACTATAGTGATGTATAATACTGGTGTAGTGTCCTGTAGTGAACTATAGTGGTGTATAGTACTGGTGTAGTGTCCTGTAGTGAACTATAGTGGTGTATAATACTGGTGTAGTGTCCTGTAGTAAACTATAGTGGTGTATAATACTGGTGTAGTGTCCTGTAGTGAACTATAGTGGTGTATAATACTGGTGTAGTGTCCTGTAGTGAACTATAGTGGTGTATAATACTGGTGTAGTGTCCTGTAGTAAACTATAGTGATGTATAATACTGGTGTAGTGTCCTGTAGTAAACTATAGTGATGTATAATACTGGTGTAGTGTCCTGTAGTAAACTATAGTGATGTATAATACTGGTGTAGTGTCCTGTAGTAAACTATAGTGATGTATAATACTGGTGTAGTGTCCTGTAGTAAACTATAGTGGTGTATAATACTGTTGTAGTGTCCTGTAGTAAACTATAGTGGTGAATAATACTGGTGTAGTGTCCTGTAGTAAACTATAGTGGTGTATAATACTGGTGTAGTGTCCTGTAGTGAACTATAGTGGTGTATAGTACTGGTGTAGTGTCCTGTAGTGAACTATAGTGGTGTATAATACTGGTGTAGTGTCCTGTAGTAAACTATAGTGATGTATAATACTGGTGTAGTGTCCTGTAGTGAACTATAGTGGTGTATAGTACTGGTGTAGTGTCCTGTAGTGAACTATAGTGGTGTATAATACTGGTGTAGTGTCCTGTAGTAAACTATAGTGGTGTATAATACTGGTGTAGTGTCCTGTAGTGAACTATAGTGGTGTATAATACTGGTGTAGTGTCCTGTAGTGAACTATAGTGGTGTATAATACTGGTGTAGTGTCCTGTAGTAAACTATAGTGATGTATAATACTGGTGTAGTGTCCTGTAGTAAACTATAGTGATGTATAATACTGGTGTAGTGTCCTGTAGTAAACTATAGTGATGTATAATACTGGTGTAGTGTCCTGTAGTAAACTATAGTGGTGTATAATACTGTTGTAGTGTCCTGTAGTAAACTATAGTGGTGAATAATACTGGTGTAGTGTCCTGTAGTAAACTATAGTGGTGTATAATACTGGTGTAGTGTCCTGTAGTAAACTATAGTGATGTATAATACTGGTGTAGTGTCCTGTAGTAAACTATAGTGGTGTATAATACTGGTGTAGTGTCCTGTAGTGAACTATAGTGATGTATAATACTGGTGTAGTGTCCTGTAGTGAACTATAGTGGTGTATAGTACTGGTGTAGTGTCCTGTAGTGAACTATAGTGATGTATAATACTGGTGTAGTGTCCTGTAGTAAACTATAGTGGTGTATAATACTGGTGTAGTGTCCTGTAGTGAACTATAGTGATGTATAATACTGGTGTAGTGTCCTGTAGTGAACTATAGTGGTGTATAGTACTGGTGTAGTGTCCTGTAGTGAACTATAGTGATGTATAATACTGGTGTAGTGTCCTGTAGTAAACTATAGTGATGTATAATACTGGTGTAGTGTCCTGTAGTAAACTATAGTGGTGTATAATACTGGTGTAGTGTCCTGTAGTGAACTATAGTGATGTATAATACTGGTGTAGTGTCCTGTAGTGAACTATAGTGGTGTATAGTACTGGTGTAGTGTCCTGTAGTGAACTATAGTGATGTATAATACTGGTGTAGTGTCCTGTAGTAAACTATAGTGGTGTATAATACTGGTGTAGTGTCCTGTAGTAAACTATAGTGATGTATAATACTGGTGTAGTGTCCTGTAGTAAACTATAGTGGTGTATAATACTGGTGTAGTGTCCTGTAGTGAACTATAGTGATGTATAATACTGGTGTAGTGTCCTGTAGTGAACTATAGTGGTGTATAGTACTGGTGTAGTGTCCTGTAGTGAACTATAGTGATGTATAATACTGGTGTAGTGTCCTGTAGTAAACTATAGTGGTGTATAATACTGGTGTAGTGTCCTGTAGTGAACTATAGTGATGTATAATACTGGTGTAGTGTCCTGTAGTGAACTATAGTGGTGTATAGTACTGGTGTAGTGTCCTGTAGTGAACTATAGTGATGTATAATACTGGTGTAGTGTCCTGTAGTAAACTATAGTGATGTATAATACTGGTGTAGTGTCCTGTAGTAAACTATAGTGGTGTATAATACTGCTGTAGTGTCCTGTAGTAAACTATAGTGGTGTATAGTACTGGTGTAGTGTCCTGTACGTGTCTAAAGTGAATTCTACAGGTATCTAATCTCTGGATTCTTCCTGTGTGGTTGTATGTGAGCTGTAGTATCAGTAATAAAGCGCAGGAGAGGAGTCAGACCTGTAAACGTACCGGAGTGAAGGGGAGCAGCACGCGGCTCTTCCCCTGCATCTGGCGGTACAGCTCTTTCGGTTTCGTCGTGTCCTCGCGCGTAAAGGTATTGGATGAGACACGTTCAGCGCGTGATTGACTTCTCCGTCGTCCAGTAAGGGGGTTGCCAGATTGACCGGAATCCAGCCGGATTGAGGGAAAGGGCTGAATACACTGAAAGACTGTGCTTTGACATAACCAGCACAGCATCACAGAGAGAGCTCATCAGGGTGGAGTTCAAGCTCTTAACTTCCACTCATTCATTTCTATATTAATGTATGTTATGAGTTTGCCTCGTGCTGCTGTGTGGAGCTCAGTGCAGCCTTTATACAGACAGATCAGATTCAGAGGAAAGATACAGCAGCACAAAACCTGTAAAAACTAATAATGACACAGGAGCAGAGAGTACACATCACCCCTCCTACTCACGGACACACACAGAGTCTATTAATATATCTCTTTAATGGAGCTTTTCATTAAAGTTCTAATCCAGCTGGTTTTTTCGAGCTGTTCATGTGTGTGATGAAGAGAGTGGCTCCCCCTGCTGCTGACCACGGAAAAAGCAGTGTGTTAAAATTCTTGTAGAAGGATATCCAAAACGTTTGACCCAGGTCATACAGGTTAAGGGCAGTGATACCAAATACTAATGAAATGTTTCAACTTTTGAAGAAGGTAAAAAAAAAATCCCCTCTCATTATTCGGGCATTTAGCAAATAGAAATAATGTTGGTGATCCTAA
>NC_132880.1:285064-290064 GCF_030463535.1 Salminus brasiliensis
TTACACTGTACTGTGTTTATACTGTGCTGTGTTTACACTGTGCTGTGTTTACAGTGTTTGTGTTGTGTTTACACTGTGCTGTGTTTACAGTGTTTGTGCTGTGTTTACACTGTGCTGTGTTTACACTGTTTTTACAGTGTTTGTGCTGTGTTTACACTGTGCTGTGTTTACACTGTGTTTACAGTGTTTGTGCTGTGTTTACACTGTGCTGTGTTTACACTGTTTTTACAGTGTTTGTGCTGTGTTTACACTGTGCAGTGTTTACACTGTGCTGTGTTTACACTGTGCTGTGTTTACATTGTGGATCAGGGCTGTACAAACTGAGGAACACTGTGTGTATATCTGAAGGAGTGTGTATTAGAGAGTGTGTTCTAAAGCTGCGTTGGTGTCGAGCTGAGCAGAACACACACTGAACACTACAGCAGCTCTCTGTTCACTGTGTGGCTTTTACAGGCTCATTAAAACAGAAGATCCAGAGCACAGCGTGACCCGCACTGCAGATCACACGGCCCTCTGTTCCCCGCCCCAGGCCACAGGGAGGGAGGGAGAGAGAGAGAGAGAGAGAGAGAGAGAGAGAGAGAGAGAGAGAGAGGCAGAGAGAGAGAGAGAGAGAGAATCTTAACCCTCTGAGAACTCAACCAAGGAGCTCAAAGAGGGGACCCAACCTGAAGCAATCAGAGAACAAATGAGAACAGTGTCAGAGTTCTTACAGGAGAGACAGAGCGGTGGAACCAGGCCCAGATAGCATAAAGAAGCGGGTCACTTCTGGCAGTGGTGGTTTAAAGGTGGTTGAGATGCGGATCTTTAAACTGTAAACTGGCCTATCCTCTACAACACATCTGGCCCTTTCTGAGCCACCACTCTGTGTGCTCCAGGTTTGAGAACATCAAATTTGCATTCTAGGGTTGAATTACAATGCAGAGGGTTCTTCTACAGGAACCTCCGTGACGTTTTCAGGGGATCAGGTCTTCCTTTAGTGCCTCCAAGAACTGAGAGTTTCTACAGCTCTGCTGCGATGCAGGACACATTAAGTAACATACAGATCTGAGAAGAACCCTGAGTCAGTCCACCACCCAGAACACCATCCACATACAGCATTCAGGCTGGAGAGAAGCCGGTTTGGCTGATGGAGAGGAGATGGTTAGGCCGATGGAGAGAAGCCAGTTTGGCTGATGGAGAGGAGATGGTTTGGCTGATGGAGAGAAGCCGGTTTGGCTGATGGAGAGGAGATGGTTAGGCTGATGGAAAGGAGATGGTTTGAGGGTATGGATCACACTCTCTGGATTACTCTCGCTGATCTGAACTGATTTGGGTGGTTAGCTGTTCAGATGAACACCACTCTCCAATCTCTGAACCAGATAACGTCCAGTCTTTGTACTGCTGTCCTGTGAAAGCTGTGGCATGCTTTCCTGGTGAACTCGGGTGAGATTAGATAACAAAGCCTCCTCCAAACCATTTAAACCAGAACCCTAAAACCAGAACCAGAATCAGATCTCTGCCTTAAAACACCCAGACAAAGAACACTGTCTGACCTACATATACACATATATATGATATTCACCGATCAACCAGAGCATTAGTGCCTAATATAAAGGAGGTCCCCCTCATGTTGCCAAAACAGATCTGACCATTTGAGGCATGGACTCCACGAGACCTCTGAAGGTGTCCTGCTGTGGTCTCTGGCACCAAGATTAATGTTAGCTGCAGATCCTTTAAGTCCTGTAAGATGTGAGGTGGGCGGAGCCTCCATGAGCATTAATGAGCCCTGGGCGCTTATGACCCTGTCGCCAGGTCACCAGTTGTCCTTTCTTGGAGAACTTTTGGTAGGTGCTGACCACTGCATACTGGGAACACCCCTCAAGACCTGTCTGATGGAGATGTTCTGATCCAGTCATTGTCTAGAACATCACAGTCTGGTTCTTATCAAAGTGTCAAAGCTTGTCCATTTTTCCTGCTTCATCACCTCATCACTGTTCACTCACTGCCTAATAACTCCCTCGCCAGACAGAAGCCACTGGACCCAGATCATCAGTGTTCTTTACTTCAGCTGCAGTGGTACTAATGTTATGGCTGATCAAGGTGTGTATACATATATATATATATGGACAGAGAGAATTCATCATCACAGCCTGAGAGAGAAAAATACAGAGAGAACAGGGAGAGAGATACTGTGTGTGTGTGTGTGTGTGTGTGTGTGTGTGTGTGATAAAGCCACTACTGTGTGAGTGTGAATTCTTCACCATCATTTTCTGCATTTCATTTCCACTGACTCACCCTCCATCCCTCGCCCTCTCTCTCTCTCTCTCTCTCTCTCTCTCTCTCTCTCTCCATACGCCTGCACCCAATACACAGACAATAGGCAGTGTCTACTCACACACTCAAATATACACACACACCTTTTCTCACTTTAATATGTTTTCAAACTTCAGTCCATGTTCTAGATAACGGAGACTCAAACAGTGTCAGAACCCACACAGTCAAGTCCAGGACAGACCACATTACTCGCCTCTAAACTGCCTCTGTTACCGTGCCTCTCAGACTCTTATATGTAAAGGAGAACCTCCCTAAAAGCATGAAGAGACACCACTGAGACAACTGAGACTGAAAAGGAGAACATGAGGAGGAACCACTGAGATCAACTGAGACTGAAAAGGAGAACATGAGGAGGAACCACTGAGACCAACTGAGACTGAAAAGGAGAACCTGTCTATCAGCATGAGGAAGAACTCCAGAGTGGAACCAAGACTCAAAAGGAGAACTCCCCTAACAGCTTGAGGAGGAATCGCTGAAAGGAACTGAGCCTCTAAAGGAAAACTAAAGGTTCCCCAAAAAGTTCTTTCTTATGATCTTAGGAAGTTCTCCTTTAGAGGCTCGGTTCCTCTCAGTGGCTCTGCCTCTTCTTCGAAAGGTTCTCTTTTTTGAGTCTTAATTCTTCATATCGGTTCCTCCTTATGCTCTTAGATCTTATGCAGTTCCTCTTATTGGTTCCTTGGAGGAACCACTGCAGAGAATTGAGACAGAGAACCCAACCTGAGAACATGAGGAGGAACCACTGAGAGGATCTGGCCGTTCTCAGGTGTACCGGTCACCTGCAGCATAATGCGGGTGAATGCAATGAGACCTGGTTGGGGGCAGGGATTGGGTCCTGTGGTTGCCGTGACAACGGCACCTGCAGCTTTCAGAGGGAAATGAGAGGAGGTGGAGGAGGAGGGGTTAGAAATACCTGCAGCGAGAAACTCTCGCTTTACCTCCATCTTCTCTCTCTCTCTCCCTGCCCCCTGCTTTTTGCCCTCACCCCAAAGAGTACACCCCCGGTCTCCCCTATCAGTTTCCTTTAGATGTCTCTCTCTCTCTCTCTCTCTCTCTCTCTCTCACACACACACACACACACACAATTGGAGTAACTGGAGTCTTTCCTTCAGCCACTCAGCACAGATACGCACCAGCAGCACAATGAGCCATTCATCCATTCATTCTGCTCACATCTCTCTCGCCCTCCCTCCCTCCCTCCCTCTATTCTTCCCAGCTGCAGTGGACCCCTGTCAAGTTTTCACCCCCCCTCACCACTGCCACCACTACAGCACCCAGTACAGAGAGAGAGAGAGAGAGAGAGAGAGAGAGAGAGAGAGCAGGGGAGAATGGGAAACTCAGCACCGCACACAAAGGCCGGATTCATGGCAGGCCTCAGAGAGAGAGAGGGGGACCTATTTAAGCGTCGCGCAGCTGCATCGATTTATTAAAAAGATGGCCGGACAGAAGTGCAGGGGTCAGGAGGGGTCACGGGATGCTGAATTATTTTTATTAACCCTTTGATGATGGGCTGACATGTTAATGAGGGCAATTAATATTCAGCAGAGATAAAGAGCTGACTCTGAGATTCACACTGAGCTACACTCACACTGTACTGCAGCCTCAGCCAATCACAGCACAGCACACTCACTCCTGCTTATTCCAGCAGAATGCCATACTGCACCACACCTCTAATCATCATAATAATAATCATCATCATCATAATCATAATAATAGCTAGAGTGACAGAGAGAACGATGATTGCAGAAACAGCATAAGGAGACCCGAACCACTGAGAGGAACCAGGACTCAGTAGAACCTCCCTAAGAGAATGAGGAACATCGCCCAGTGACAGATTACTACCCTTTTCTGATGCTAGGTGGTCGCTATGGGATTGGTAAGGGTTGCTAGGGTATCGCTCATTATCCAAGTCTGGTGTTTGCTAGGGCATTGCTAGGTGTCTGCTTGGCAATGCAAGGTGGTTGCTGTAATGTCTCAGGTGGTTGCTATGCTAGGCCAAGCCTGTAGGTCATTGGTAGGTGGCTGCTACACTATGCAAACTTCTGAGTTCAGCCATGATCAGCTCCTCCTCTGCTGCCCAGGTCATCAGATTCAGGTCTACAAAGCCAAGACTGGACCAGCCAGCCCCTCCGTACTTGATGGCGATGGTCAAAAGCTGATCCGCACCAAGAGCCCTTCCAGCTTCACGTACAGCTCGGCTCGACCCGCCATCCTTTAAGATCCACAGAAGACGAGCGTCCAGACTTTTTACTGTCCTTCCCCTGGGTGTCCGAACAGCAGAGTCCAACACTCGCTGTCCTCAAACCCAGATTGAAGACCCTCCTCTTCTGAGTGTGCAGAGTGTAGAGTGTGTGGAGGACTGTGTCTCCAGACTGACTTCTGTATTTAGTTGAGTTTAAGATTAGAGGATCTTCTGGATTCTAGTCTTCTGTAAGAAGCTCTGGACAAGAGACTCTGCTAAACACCTTCAATGTAAATGTAAATCTAAATGCAAAGTGGTTGCTATGATACACTATACAGACAAAAGTATTGGGACACCTAATTATTCATTGTTTCATCATTCTGGAGTTTCTTCAGTGTCTGAATCTGGATGCTGTTTAAACAGGCTTTCAGCTGAAGCGCCACTGAGGCTACCAGCGATGGGCCCGAAAACACACACACATACACACACACGCACACTCGGCCTGTAG
>NC_132880.1:292564-295064 GCF_030463535.1 Salminus brasiliensis
TTATATATATGCAGTAATAATAAAATCGATGAGAAAAGAAGAAGAATAGTTTTTCTCAACATTCTTCGGTTCGGGTTCGGTTCTGCTGGTTCTGTTTTTCTCAGTCAAGAAGGTTTTGTTCACGTGCTCAAACACGCTAACATATACAGCAGTGCCTAAACTGACCGTAATCAATATCATATCATTTATAAGGTTTTTATTGATATTCATACCGGATGCGAGGAATCTTCAGTTCAGCTCTGAGATACGAGTTAACTACAGTCTACAGACTCTTCATCATCATCATCTTCATCACCATCATGATCATTAACACACACCTCTACCGACATTCAGATTTATGCACATTAAACACACACACACACACACACACACAGCAGCGCGCGCTCCCACTGTAACAACCACTTCGTTTTACCAGCGAATCAATACCAGTCTAAGCAATCACCATTACCTCAACACACACACACACACACACACACACCATTCATTCGCAGCTAAATAAAACAAGTATAAAACAATATAATAATAATAACAACAACAACAACAACAACAACAACAATAATAATAATGTGAATAGAATGTGATTCTGCCATAAGAATGAACAGCAACAATAACAATTAACAATATGATAGATTATACACGACAGCCCTAATAATAATAATAATAATAACAATAATAATACATTTAAACGAAATATACTGAATAGTTATATTAATCATTTCCAAACCAGCTTAATTCCCCTTCTCGTAGCTCTCCCTTTTCCTCTTGTTCTTCTTATTTAGTTATTATTATTATTATTATTATTATTGTAATTATTATTGAGTAATTTATGTAGTTTTAGTTTCTAATAATTATGATTAGAATTATAATATGTAGAAATTGTTAAATAGAGATTAATTTTATTACTAAAAATAATATTAACATTATAAACATTCCTTCTTCTTCTTCTTCTTCTTCTTATTATTATTATTATTATTAATATTATTATTATTAATATTATTTTGTACATTATTTAGTTGGTTACTAATAATGATGGTGATGATAATTATGATCGCACTGTAATATTCAGTGTTCTATAGAGTTCAGTGTTTATGTTAATAATTATGTTAATAACAGTGAGTGCTGCTCCTCTAATGACCTTAATCATAATTCTCAGCACTAATATTGTACTTTTGGTTTCTAATAATTATTATAATATTAATGTATAATATTATGACGCAGGTAATGCGGAAGCGGGTGTGGGAGATTTCAGGCTGTATGCAATCATCCCTCACTGCTCTGTCTCCGCTTTCCTTTGATCGTTTCGTTTAGTTTTCGTTAACCCCGCGCGCTGTAATACTCTATTATTACTGAGATCATATTAATATTACAATGAATCCTAATCTATCCCTCAGTTCTCTGATCTCCGTTATTGATCAGTGATCAGTGATCAGCTCGCTCTGCAGTAATTACCTCCTTACCTTCAGCTGGGGCTCATTTATTAAATGAGCTGTAATTAATCACCTGCTGCTCTTAGGGCTGTGGAGCTCGCGCTGTCGCTCGCGCGCAGTTTAAACACAAAATCCAACAGAATTTTCCCGCGAGTCATTTAGTCATTTTGAATAATAATAATAATAATAATAATAATAATAATAACGATTATCAGCCAATCAGAGCGCGGACAGAGACTATTAAACCTCACTAATGACCACCGAGCCGACCCTGCAATTAACACCTCCTCATTACCATATTCATGAGCTTCTTTCTGCATAAATTTGAATAAATATTACAGTTATGAATAGTCTCATCTATAAGCGGGTAGATCAGTTTATATACATTTATAACACATTAATAACAAACCGGGTCACCCCCCCACTCGCCCCAGCCCCAGCACACAGGCACGCGCACACGCGCACACAGCCTCCGAGTGAGCGTGCGAGCTCACCTGCACGGCCGCGCATAAACAACTAATATCGGCACAAACACACGAGCGCGCGCGTGCACACTCTCACGCCGTCGTTCTGTAGGTGCGCGCGCTCTCACCTGAGCTCTCACCTGCGCTCATAGGAACCCACAGCGGAATACACACTCAAACACACACTCCAACACACACACACACCCGTCCACACTCACTGAGAGGTGCGCGAGGCCGCGGGTCCGGGGATGAGTCCGCGCGCGCCAACAGGCCAGGAAAGGTGCGCGAGCTTCGGCGGCAGCTGCATTTTACTGCAAATGTGCGTTTGGAGGGACACGAGGAAGAAAGGACCATCACATACACACACACACACACACACACACACGCGCGCGCGCGCCAAATAGAGAGAGAGAGTCTTTTCTCTTTTCTTTCTCTTTTTTTCTTTATAAACACAGAACTGCTTTCTGTTCTCATTTCTTCATTTAAAGAGGGGGGCGCGCGCGTTTGATCACATGATTACAATTCACCTGAGATAAAACAAAGGATGCACAGAGAGCGAGGGAGAGAGAGAGCGAGAGGGGGAGAGAGAGAGATGCTCTCGTGCATCTC